>NC_053025.1:456887625-457049523 GCF_003073215.2 Triticum urartu | reverse complement strand
CTTGGCTACAACTTACTTTCAGTATCTAGACTTGCTGATTTCGGTTTGAATGTCCTATTTACTGAAGTAGACTGCCAAGTGTTTCGTACAGATAATCATAAAATGGTCTTTACCGGTATACGTAGAGGAGATATTTACATTGTTGATTTCACTAAAAAAGCTCAACCTAAAACTTACTTAATTGCCAAATCTTCTAAAGGCTGGTTGTGGCATAGAAGACTAGGTCATGTTGGTATGCGAAATCTTGATAAGCTTATTAAAGGTGATCATATCCTTGGAATAAAAGATGTCATATTTGACAAGGATAGACATTGTAGTGCTTGTCAAGCAGGGAAACAAGTTGGAGGAAGTCACCGCGCGAAGAACATCATGACCACAAGAAGACCACTCGAGCTACTTCACATGGATCTCTTTGGTCCCAATGCCTATAAGAGTCTCGGTGGTAACTCATTTGGTCTAGTCATAGTTGATGATTTTTCAAGATTTACGTGGGTGTTCTTTGTTGATGACAAATCACGGGTCCAAAAGATCTTCAAAAACTTCGCTAGGAAGGCCCAAAATCAGTTTGACGTGAAGATCAAGAAGGTTCGGAGCGACAACAGAACGGAGTTCAAGAATGCAAATGTGGACACCTTTCTTGACGAAGAAGGGATTTCACACGAGTTCTCGGCTATGTACACACCTCAACAAAATGGAGTTGTTGAAAGGAAGAACCGGACTCTTATCGAGATGGCAAGAACGATGCTTGATGAGTACAAAATGCCAAAGCACTTTTGGGCGGAAGCGGTTGAGACAGCTTGTCATGCAACAAATCGCTTGTATCTTCACAAGCTACTCGGCAAGACGGCATACGAGCTCCTCACCGGTAACAAACCCCAAGTTGGATACTTTCAAGTATTCGGCTCAAAGTGCTACATTCTTGATAAGCATCATCGTTCTAAATTTGCTCCTAAATCTCATGAAGGTTTCCTACTTGGTTATGGCTCAAACTCTCACACTTACGTGTCTACAACAATTTCACCCGAAAGGTTGAAGAGATGGTAGATGTGAAGTTTGATGAATCTAACGGCTCGCAAGTAAAGCAATTGCCAATTGATGTAGGAGACAAAGACCCTTCGGAAGCAATTCAAGACTTGTCCATTGGCAAGATTCGTCCAACGGAAGTGAAGGAGTGTACCTCGTCCATCCAAGTGGAAGCTTCTACCTCACGACAAGGTGAACCAAGAGTTTATACGGAAGCATCCACAAGTGGGACACACCAAGATGAAGAAAACGAGGAAGCGCACCAAGATGAACATCAACAACTTCCTTCTCCACCACGACAAGAGAACGACAACGTCAACAATGAAGAAGGCCAAGAAGAAGCACAAGATGAAGAGGATGTTCCACCCCGACCCAAGCAAAAGCTTTCACGAGTTCGAGCAAGAATTGCTAAGGATCATCCCGTCGAGCAAATCTACAATGATATCCAAACCGGGAGAATCACTCGCTCTAAAACTCGTTTAGCTAACTTTTGTGAACATTACTCATTCATCTCTATCATTGAACCTATGAAGGTTGAAGAAGCATTGGAGGATCCGGATTGGATAAACGCTATGCATGAAGACCTACACAACTTTGAGAGAAATCAAGTGTGGACATTGGTCGAGAAGCCCGACAACAACCACAACATCATTGGTACCAAATGGGTGTTTCGCAACAAGCAAGATGAAGATGGACAAGTGGTTCGCAACAAAGCACGTCTCGTCGCCCAAGGCTACACACAAGTTGAAGGTATGGACTATGGTGAGACATATGCTCCCGTTTCTAGACTTGAGTCCATTCACATCTTACTTGCTTATGCTAATCACCATAATATCACCTTGTACCAAATGGACATTAAAAGTGCTTTTCTAAATGGCAAAATCGAGGAGGAAGTTTAAGTTAAGCAACCTCCTGGATTCGTCAATCCTAAGAAACCTAATCATGTTTACAAACTTCACAAAGCCCTTTATGGTCTTAAACAAGCTCCTACAACATGGTATAAATGCTTGACCAAGTTCCTTATTGAAAAAGGCTTTGAAATTGGTAAAATTGATTCTAATATTTTTACTAAAAGGGTTAATGGAGAACTATTTGTGTGCCAAATTTATGTTGATGATATCATATTTGGTTCAAGTAACCCTCGTTTTAGTGAGAAGTTTGGAAAGCTAATGTCGGAGAAGTTTGAGATGTCTATGATGAGTGAACTCAAATTATTTCTCGGTTTGCAAATCAAGCAAACTAAGGAAGGTACCTTTGTCTCTCAAACAAAGTACACCAAGGACTTATTCAAGAAGTTCAATATGCAAGAATGCAAAGGTATGACTACACCCATGCCTACTAGTGGACATCTTGATTTGACCAAAGATGGTGAACCGGTTGATCAAAAGGTTTATCGCTCTATGATTGGTTCAATGTTATATCTATGTGCCTCTCATCCCGATATTATGATAAGTGTGTGCATGTGTGCATGATATCAAGCTGCTCCTAAAGAGTGTCATCTTAAGGCTGTGAAAAGGATAGTGAGATACCTAATCCATACACCAAATTTTGGCATTTGGTATCCTAAGAGGTCCTCTTTTGATCTTGTTGGCTACTCCGGTTCGTACTATGCCGGAGACAAGGTTGATAGAAAATCCACTTTGGGTACTTGTCAATTCCTTGGTAGATCTCTTGTGTCTTGGTCTTCCAAGACACAAAACTCGGTATCCTTATCCACCGCCAAAGCAGAATACATTGCCGCTGGTTCATGTTGCGCTCAATTACTTTGGATGACCCAAACTCTTAAAGATTATAGGATATATGTGAAACATATTCCATTGCTTTGTGACAATGAAAGTGATATTAAGATTGCTCACAATCCCGTGCAACATTCTCGAACTAAGCATATTGAAGTTCGTCATCATTTCATTCGAGATCATGTTGCAAAAGGGGACATTAACCTTAAGCATCTTCGCACCGATAAGCAATTAGCGGATATATTCACTAAACCACTTGATGAGAAAGTGTTTTGCAGGTTGAGAGGTGAATTGAACATCATTGATGCTTCAAACTTGGAGTAGGAACTCCATTTGATACATGCAGGGTATGAGCCTATGACTAATCCTTGATATTTCTCTTATGATGCTATTCATATGTCCTGGATATATTTGTACCTTGCATGTTATCTAACCCGTGTAGGTACTTGGTTGAATCTAAATCTATGAGATTGCAACTCACTCACATCTTGAGCAATCTCTACATCACCAAGTCTCTACACAATGGTGGTTGAAGACAATGAAGCACGAAACCATTCAAACATATCCTTTGGCAAATTCTATGTTGAGTCTCATGATTGTCATTTTGGACACACAAGTGCTCTTCCTTGCAAAGCTAACCCATGTAGGTAGATGAACTCAGACTCCAAGCGGTGCTCCCAACCCTTGATGAACAACATCAACCTTGAGCAACCCACACAAGTTCAACTACAACACCACCACCCAAGGTATGTTATTCCATCTTAGAGAAGCTTTACTCCAAGTCATGAGTCAAAGCAACTCGACAAGATGTGAATACATCAAGATGCTTAAACGAAAAATGGTAACCCCATTTTGAGCTTAAACGATGAGTATGACCTATGATCAAGTGCTCTCACTTGACTCCTAAGTCAACATACTCTAACATAGGTGACTTTGTCACCGACCATTTCTAGATGAAGTTCTCTAGTGTTTCTCCGTGCTTTTGCATTTGCATATTTGTTTCCCCTTTAAAAAAAACTTCATCTAGAACTTTTAGTTTCTTTTCTTTCCTTTTTGTTCTGCATTTTCTGCATCCAATTCATTGCAAATCTTTCAGTTAATTCCTTGCATATCCTTGTGAGATCTTACTTGTCTAGTGAGCTGAGGTGACAAGTGGTTTCACTCTGATGAACTCAGTCACACCGGCTTGTTCTCTTCGGCCCAACCGAAATATTTCGGTGCAACTGAAGCACACAACTCGGAGTAACCGATTCCACCATAGGAAAACCAACTTGCCACTTATTCCTGATTTCTGTTTCCTCCAGCTCCACTCAATGATTCTTGTCTTCTACCAGCATCATATTAGACATGCTGCTTTGCTCTGTGACTCGAGGACCAACCCATTTGTATCACATGTCCAGAAGAGCCCTTCTTGGAAATTGATGCCAAAGGGGGAGAGAGAGATCACATCAAAGCTTAATCCTTCCTATAGGGGGAGAAAGAGAGAATACTCAGGGGGAGAAAGTAGTATCATCAAAGACCCCAGATGCTTGGTGTTCAAGAGGAGAGATGTCACATGTCTTTAAGAGGGGAAAGACATGTTTGGTTGCTTGCTTTAGCTCAAGCTCTGTTGTTTCCTTTTTTTTGTTACTCTGATTTTCTGTTCCCTATCTTCTCCCAATATCCCATGCAGATTCAGGGGGAGCAAGACATCTAAGGGAAGGAAATCTCTGATTTTATTGCATATCTTTACCTTTGGGGACATGTCTATATCCAATTTGGTACTTAGTACTCACTCTACATGTCATCCCAGTCTTGGTTCTCTTGTGGCTTCTCTTGCTTGCTCTGGTCAGTAGGTGTATCTGTGTTATTTAACCTTGTTTGCGCAGGTTCATCCCATCCTAAGCCAACTCAAGACCACAAGGTAAGTATATGCATCACAGTCATGTGAATGAGAAGTTCTTGCTGATGTACATACTGTTTGCAAGAAGGACTCATGAGCATGAAGGTACATTTCTCACATTCACATCATGTCCTCTGATGCATATAGCCAAGATACATGTAACACATTGCTTACTCTGTCATGTTTATGCATTCACATGCTCCTATATTCAATATTCACATGATTGCATACATGTAGGGGGAGCCTATGCATGCTACATGTCTTTCCAAAGCTTTACTTGCTATTCTCTATACCTTTATCTAAAGCTTTGATGTATGTTGTCATCAATTACCAAAAAGGGGGAGATTGAAAGCACAAGTGCTCCCTGGGTGGTTTTGGTAATTAATGTCAACATATCTCTTATTGGAGTAACACTTTTACCTAGTATGTTTCAGATAAGTTCAACAATGGAGTGGCATGGACTAGAGGATGTGGAACCCCTTCAAGATGCTAAGGACAAAGGATTGGCTCAAGCTTCAAGATCAAGACTCTACATTTTCTATTTTAGTGATCCAAGATCACATTGAGTCTATAGGAAAAGCCAATACTATCAAGAGGGGACGAGGTGTTGCTTAATGGCTTGCTTGCTCAAAGTGCTTAGTGATATGCTCCAAAACCCTCAACTACCTTCCCACATCCACATATGACCTAAACCAAAAGTCAAACTCGGCCCCATCGATTCTATCTATCCGGCGCCACTGAGTTTCAAATGTCATAGCCACTGCCACAAACCCTAGCAAATCGGTTTCACTGGTAGGGATCTCGGTCTCACCGAGATGGGATTGTAATCTCTCTGTGTATGTCCATTACCAAGATCAGTCTCACCGAGTTTGAGCAATCGGTACTACCGAGATTACAATGCAAACTCTCTGGTTAGCTTATTACCAAAATCGGTCCCACCGAGTTTGTGTAATCGGTCTCACCGAGTTTGCCTGACCAACTCTCTAGTTAGCTTATTACCAAAATCGGTCCCACCGAGTTTGTGTAATCGGTCACACCGAGATTACGTTATGCCCTATCCCTAACCATATCGGTCCTACCGAGTTGCATCTCAGTCCCACCGAAAATCCTAACGGTCACTAGGTTTGCTGAATCGGTCTGGCCGAGTTTAACCATTCGGTCCCACCGAGTTTGGCAAATTGTGTGTAACGGTTAGATTCTGTGCGGAGGCTATAAATACCCCTCCACCCACTCTTCATTCGTGGAGAGAGCCATCAGAACATACATACACTTCCAATACACATTTTCTGAGAGAGAACCACCTACACTTGTGTTGAGCTCAAGATATTCCATTCCAACCATATGAATCTTGATCTCTAGCCTTCCCCAAGTTACTTTCCACTCAAATCTTTTTTTCCACCAAATCCAAATCCTGTGAGAGAGAGTTGAGTGTTGGGCAGACTATCATTTGAAGCACAAGAGCAAGGAGTTCATCATCAACACACCATTTGTTACTTCTTGGAGAGTGGTGTCTCCTAGATTGGCTAGGTGTCACTTGGGAGCCTCCAACAATATTGTGGAGTTGAACCAAGGAGTTTGTAAGGGTAAGGAGATCGCCTACTTCGTGAAGATCTACCGCTAGTGAGGCAAGTCCTTCGTGGGCGATGGCCATGGTGGGATAGACAAGGTTGCTTCTTCGTGGACCCTTCGTGGGTGGAGCCCTCCGTGGACTCGCACAACCGTTACCCTTCGTGGGTTGAAGTCTCCATCAACGTGGATGTACGATAGCACCACCTATCGGAACCACGACAAAAACATCCGTGTCTCCAATTGCGTTTGAATCCTCCAAACCCTTCCCTTTACATTCTTGCAAGTTACATGCTTTACTTTCGCTGCTCATATACTCTTTGCATGCTTGCTTGAATTGTGTTAAGATTGCTTGACTTGTCAAAGTTGCTAAAATCTGCCAAGAACTAAAATTGGGAAAAGGCTAGATTTTTATTTGGTCAAGTAGTCTAATCACCCCCCTCTAGACATACTTTCGATCCTACAAGTGGTATCAGAGCTTTGGTCTCCATTTGCTTTGATTTTCATAGCTTTTGGAAGTCATAGCCTTGGTTTCATAACCTAGGAGAGTATGGCGTCTAGCGAGGGAAAATACCACCGTAGAGGTCCTACTTTGATCGTACTAATTTTGCTAGTTGGAAGCATAAGATGAAAATGCATATTCTTGGACATAACCCCGCCGTTTGGGCTAAGAAATCCAAGTTGGATGTGCTTTAAAGTCAACTTGAGAAGTTCAAAATGAAGGATGGTGAAGGGGTCGCTGAACTGTCATGTAGGCTTGCTTTTATCACAAATGAGATTGCCGGCTTAGGAAGTGAAGAGATAACCGACAAATTCATCATCAAGAAGATTGTGACGTCCGGATAGTTACACTACAGTAACCCTCCGCTAATGATGCCACGTCACCTTGATTACTGTGGCTAATCTCGCATTAGTTCGAATCCGATTTGAATTCAATTTAAAAATCAGGCAAACAAAAAAAGTTTTCAAAAATTAAAACTAAAATGTTCGGGTTGTGTCAAATAAATTTTATGTAATAATGTTGGAGAAACCAACATTTCTTATAATATTCTAATGCACTAAAATAACCAAAACAGAGGGCATAATAATTAATTTAATGCCTTTTATAAAGTTACATCTATATAACTAATTTAGTAGTGTGCCAAAATAATTATGGCAGTAGACCAATTAGTAATACTAATTTAGTTACTCACTTCGTATTTTATAAAGAAATTTAAATGAAACTTTAAAAGAAAACAGTAAAGAAATAAAATAATAAAAACAGAAAACAAAACAATACAAAAAAAGAAAAAGGGAAAAAGAGGGAACCCCTTCCTGCTGGGCCGTGGCCCAGCTGGCCACCAGGCCGCCTGGCCGGCCCAACCGGCCACCCACTCCCCCATTAACCCCCGCCCCGACCAAACCCTATCTACCTAATCCCCCCCCACTCGCTCACCCACGATCCCCTCGCTCCTCCTCCCGATCCAATCTGGATCGGGGCCGACCGCGTCGGCCGTCGCCGCGCAGACTCCGCCGCCACCTTGCCGGCACCGCACGGCGCTTACCCCGCCATCGCCGGCGCCCGCCTCCTCAACCCCCGCCCCGCGTGGATCCGGTCGCGCAGCCGACGCCCCCGACGCCCCGCACCTCGTCGCTCGACTACGCCGGACTGCCTCCCCGTCAACCTCGTCGTCTCCGTCATCCTCCCCAAGCCCCATTGCCTTGTCCCCTGCGACCCACCGTGAGGACCCCTCCTCTCCCCCTTTCCCTCTGTCGCCGGCGCCTTTCGACGCCCCGGCCTCCTCTACCGCGTGCACGCCCGCGCCGCGCCCGTCGCGGCCCTCTGCTTGTCGCGCCGCTCGGAGCGCGCCCCGCCCCTCCCCCCTCGCTGTGCAGCTCCGCCTACGGCCCCGCCATCCCGCTCGCCGCCCTCGCTCGTGTGCCGCGCCCGCGGCCCACCCCCGACGGCCACCGCGACTCCCTGCCCTGCCACGCGCCGCCCTCTCCCGCGCCTCCCGCTTGCTGTGCCCCGCCACCAGACTCCGCTCGCACCCCCGCTTGCTGCCGGGAGCCGCAGAACCGCGCTCGCGCTCGCCGGCCTCACTCTGCGGCCTCGCCCCTTGCTCCCCCTTCGCAGCAACCACTGGCTGGTTGCTGCTCTGGCCGGCGAGCCTCGCGGTGGCTGGCCTTGGCCAGTGCCCAGTCGGCTAGCGCCGTCACGCCCTGCCCGTAACCGTGCCTGAAGCCCGTCGCCCTCCTGCCCAATAACCCACTAAGGCCCCCTGTGCCTATGACACGAAGGGCCCACGCCCCAGAATGAAAATTTTAAAAAAAGATTTAAAAAAATAGATAAATAAATAATTAAAAAAATTAAAATATTAATTAATTAATTAACGAATTAATTAAATTAATTAATCTGAGTTAGGTTGACCTAATTACTAATGAAACTAATTAACCTGTTTAATTAGTCTTAGTCAATGACAGTAGGACCCACGCATCAGTTTGACCTAGTCAACTGACTGGTTGACTGCTGGCATCGTGATGACGTCATGCTGACATCAGAAATGTATTTTAGTATTAAATTAATTATGTTAATTCTAGAAAATGATTTAAAACTTTAAAAATGAATATAAAATAAACCGTAGCTGGGATGAAAAAACTTTGTACATGAAAGTGCTCAGAACGACGAGACGAATCCGAATACGCACCCCGTTCGTCCGCCACACATCCCTAGCATAACAAACACGCAACTTTCCCCCTCCGGTTCATCTGCTCGAAAACGCGAAACACTGGGAATACTTTCCCGGATGTTCCCCCCCTTCGCCGGTATCGCCTATCCCTACGTTAGGTCACCCCTAGCACAACGTATTACCGCGTCTTGCTTTGTGTTACATTTGATTGCTTTGTTATTTATTGTGTTCCCCCTTCGTTACTCCTTTCCAGTAGACTCAGAGACCGCTGCCGATGTCCATATGTTCGACTACATCGGAGATGACCCCTCCTTCTTGCCAGAGCAACCAGGCAAGCCCCCCCTTGATCACCAGATATCGCCTACTCTTCTCTATACTGCTTGCATTAGAGTAGTGTAGCATGTTACTGCTTTCCGTTAATCCTATCCTGATGCATAGCCTGTCATTGTTGCTACAACTGTTGATACCTTACCTGCAATCCTAAATGCTTAGTATAGGATGCTAGTTTATCAGTGGCCATACATTCTTGTCCGTCTGCCATGCTATACTATCGGGCCGTGATCACAGTTGATCACCTACTCGGGCCGTGATCACTTCGGGCAGGTGATCAGGTGCGATCAAGTAGCTCACCGGTGACATTATCACATAATATGACAAAAGGGATACTTGGGTGACAAAGGAAGGGTCGGCTCCGCACGAGTACCCGGAACGACAGTTGATTCAAGGAGACATTTCGGCGGGCTGGAAGGCAGATACAGAATATGTTCCCGCACAGCACTCTGTTGTGCGGATGCCTTTGTTCGATGCGGTAGAATGCCGAATCAGGGCAAGGCTCTAGCGAAAGACCACAAGGCACTAAGCGCAGAACGAAGGGAGGTGAGAGCGTCTTCCTGAGCCGATAGGTCAGTGGTACCAAGTCTATGGTCTCAAAGACTAAGCACGTTTAACGAGATCTTGTATTTGTGATTTAGGGACTGGAGTCCTGCGCGTCAACGTTCTGGCGGAATCCGACGCTACGAATTCCCACTAGGCTACGCGATGGATCAAGCTTTGACGACAAGGCACACACGCGATTTCTTGAGTGTGATATTCAGGGTCGAAGCGTCCGTGTGCTCCAGGAGATGACTGAGCGGAACGAGAGACCGCTCGCACGGCCACTTGGGACGCGTAAGACATGACTATTCTTGTATATAAGGGGCTAGTTCTGCTTCACCGGCCGCGTACGCAAATGCAGGTGTGCAATGGGACGATGGGCCCAGACCCCTGCGCCATAGGATTTAGACCGGCGTGCTGACCTCTCTGTGTTGTGCCTAGGTAGGGCTGCGACGTGTTGATCTTCCGAGGCCGGGCATGACCCAGAAAAGTGTGTCCGGACAAAGGGGATCGAGCGTGTTGGGAAATGTGGTGCACCCCTGCAGGGAAGTTAATCTATTCGAATAGCCGTGATCTTCGGTAACAGGACGACTTGGAGTTGTACCTTGACCTTATGACAACTAGAACCGGATACTTAATAAAACACACCCTTCCAAGTGCCAGATACAACCGGTGATCGCTCTCTCACAGGGCGACGAGGGGAGGATCATCGGTTAGGATTATGCTACACGATGCTACTTGGTGAACTTACCATCTACTCTCTTCTTCTGCTGCTGCAAGATGGAGGTTACCAGAAGCGTAGTCTTCGAGGACTAGCTATCCCCCTCTTATTCCGGCATTCTGCAGTTCAGTCCACATATGATAGCCTTATTCCAGTTGATACCAATGCATACATATGTAGTGTAGCTCCTTGCTTGCGAGTACTTTGGATGAGTACTCACGGTTGCTTTCTCCCTCTTTTCCCCTTTCCCTTCTACCCGATTGCTGCGACCAGACGTTGGAGTCCAGGAGCCAGACGCCACCGTCGACGACGACTACTACTACTCGGGAGGTGCCTACTACTACGTGCAGCCCGCTGACGACGACCAGGAGTAGTTAGGAGGATCCCAGGCAGGAGGCCTGCGCCTCTTTCGATCTGTATCCCAGTTTGTGCTAGCCTTCTTAAGGCAAACTTGTTTAACTTATGTCTGTACTCAGATATTGTTGCTTCGCTGACTCGTCTATGATCGAGCTCTTGTATTCGAGCCTTCGAGGCCCCTGGCGTAATATGATGCTTGTACGCACATTACATTTTGTCGGTTCTATAGAGGTCGTAGTGGTGAATCATCATTCGCCGTGAGTCTCTGAACGTGTCACTAGAGAGATCGCGAGAGACAATGCCTTTGCGTGTAGATCAGAGACGGTCAATCGCCCTCCAGGGCAGTGCAACACACGATACCCCAGGACGAGCATGAGAGGAATTGGAGAAATTAACGAACCAGTAGAGGAGTAAGTTCACATCCATACTGAGCATCCAAATGAGCCAAAATTACAGGGATCTCAAGCCAACAGAAGTCATTGGAAGAATTGTTGCTCATGAGATGTCACTCAAGGATAAGGAGGAGCTCCATAACAAGTCAAGTGGTGCTTCCAAAGCCTCATGTGAAGCTCCCACATCATCAAGTGAGAAACAAACCTTCAATGAAGAATTGAGCCTAATGGTGAAGAACTTCAACAAGTTCTACAAGAATAGAAGCAAAGAGAGAAGTTCCAAGTCAAGGTCCTACAATGACAAAAGATCTTCTAGTCGAGAGCGAAACTGCTACAATTGTGGAAGACCCGGACACTATTCCAATGAGTGTACGGCACCCCATAAGAGAAGAGAAGATTCTCCCAAGAGAAGAAGTAGAAGAGAAGAATCACCATCGAGGGAGAGAAGGAGTAGGGATGATCGTTATGAACGAAGAACCTCCCGGAGAAGCAAGGATTCGGAAAAGAAGGACAAGTCATCAAGGAGCTACACAAAACGAAGACATCAAGCTCATGTTGGTGAATGGGTATCCGGCTCTGACTCCGACAGTCACTCCGAGAGAAGCTATCACTCCGACTCCGAATATACTCAAGATGAAGGTGTTGCCAGTCTAGCACTTGTGTCAACCAACTCCTACGACATATTTGATTCACCAAATGAAGGAATTGGAAGATTCTTCATGGCTAAAGGCCAAGGTATCACACCCCGAGTATGTTGATTTCAATAGTGATGAAGATGACTTGTTAGGTGATGATGATTTACTAGTTGACAACTCTAGTGATGAATACTATGATGAAACGTCAATTAATCATGCTAATCAAGATGAAACGAATGACAATGATAAGGAGAGGATTGAGTCTCTAACTAAAGAACTAAACACTCTTAAGTTAGCTCATGAAACTATCTTAGGAGATCATCAAGAACTTTTAAGGACTCATGAGAAATTACGTTTTGAGAATCTCAATCTTGAGCAAGAGCATGAGTTCTTAAAGGCAATCAATGATGATCTTCGCAAGAAAAGTTCTTCTTACATTGCCAAGCGTTTACTCTTATCCATTTACATGCCTCAAGTCAAGTCTAGTAACAAGAACAAGAAGGATTCTTCTTCTAGTAGTAACAATAATCATGCTAAATCCAATATTGTTGCTTCTAGTAGTTCTCTTGATTCCACTAATGATTCTCTTAGCCAAGTTACACTTGATCAAGAAAATAGCTTATTGAAGGGAATCATAGAGAAAGGTGTTTACAAGAACCTTGCCGGGAGTAAGCAATTTGAGGAAATTGTACGCAAGCAAGGAAGGCACCGGAAGAATCAAGGTATTGGTTTTGAACGAAAGTTCAATGCCAGTGGAGTTGAGTGGGAAGAAGATCAATACCCCAAGATGAAGTTTGTTCCTCAACAAGAGAAGTATGATCCTACTTCTTTCAAAGGGACACAAGCTCAAGATGATCTTCCGCCACAAGACCACAAGCAAAACGTCAAGGACAAGCTTCAAGAGGAAATTGATGCATTTGAAGAAGCTCCTAAGGCCTTGGTCAAGTGGGTTCCCAAGACTACATCAAGTTCCACTTCATCAAGTACAACTACAACTCCGAGGATTCCCATCAAGATGGTGTGGATCCCGAAGAAGAAGAACTAGAGAGTTCTTGAGGGTGACTCCGCCAACATACTTCACTCTTATCATTTTGGCAAGAACAAGTGCAATCAACTTCCACATCTTGCACTAGTTCAAGGAGTCACAAACCCTCTTGTTGGTAAGACAAGGGACAAGGTAACCTAATGCTTTCATAGACATCATCTTGTGTGTGCATCACTCTATGTCTATGGATATCCTTGTTTGTTCCTTGTGGGACTAACCCATGTAGGTATTGAAAGTGCAACTCACTCCAAAGGATAGCTCCGAATGATCTACATGAACTTAGAGCATCCACATCTTCAACACCTACATGAAGTCATCATCAACAAAACCCAAGGTTAGTTCATCCCTGTTAGGGGGGATCTCACATCTAGGGGGATCTTTGCTCTAATAATTGAGTTAAAGCAACTCTAATGGTGTGAACACAACAACGCTTTATGTAAAAGTGGTAACCCCACTTGTGCTTAAATGATGAGTATGACCTATGACCAAATGTTCTCATTTGACTCCTAAGTCAATATACTCATATATAGATGACCTAGTCATCGCCAATTGCTTGATAGATGCTAGAATTGTTTGTGCATGCTTTGCCACATATTTCATTTGTCATTTTATTGTGTGAGCATGTTGGTTGCATAATTTACTCATTCGAGGACATCCACTTGTTGTTTTGATTGGTTGGTTTCTTTTTCTCTTGCCAAATGGATGGACAAGAATGCCTAAGAACTTTCTCTAGCTATCTATGCTTTTCTCGTCTCAAACTCTATTCATGCTGCATCACAAAGTTTGATCAAGTCAGATTCGAACCACTCTGTGTGAGGAGCACTCGGAGTCCCCGATTCGTCATAGACTTAAACTTCCAAAACTTCTTTGTGTGTTTCGGTCTGACCGATTCATCCATTTCGGTCATACCGAGATCACTAAGTCGATCTAGGTTTTCAATCTCGGTGCAACCGATTTGAACTTTTCGGTCACACCGAGTTTCAGTAACTGCTTGCAGTTATGAATCTCGGTGCCACCGAGTTGTTCCACTCGGTCACACTGACAGGGTCAGGCTATATATATCCACGGGTCAAATTTTGGAAAACTTTCAGAACCTCCTCACCCGGGATTAGCCTGCTCTGCCTCCCTGGGTCTCTGGATCATCCTCCTCGTCGCCAGCCGCCTCCTGTCGTTGGTCTCCGCCGCCGTCAACGGGATCGTCTCCGCCGTTGCCGTCGTAGCAAGTTCATTGTGGAACTAGGGTATGGACTTGAACTTTGTGCTGTTATAACTCCGATTCCCCAGCACATTGCTTTGCCATGTATCTTGCCACGATTGAGATCAATCTATCCATCGAAAACACTCCGTAGTTTAGTCATGAATTGAAAATTTAGGGTTAGGTTTCCGCCGAAACCATCTCGGACCGACCGAGTTGATGAAATCGGTTCCACCGATTTGGCTCAGGCCATTGCACATGTGATTCTTGGTCTGACCGAGAATTGCAAATCGGTGTGACCGAGTTCAGCACTTTGTGAAACCCTAGCAGTCTCGGTGCCACTGAACTATGGCTCGGTCCGACTGAGTTCACTAGTTTAGGTTCCAAAAGCTGCTTCGGTATCACCGAGTTTGCAAGTCGGTAGATCCGAAATGCTTTCTGTGGAAAACTAAAACTAAGTTTTTTAATTCATTCTTTTGCAAAAACCTCTGTACTTTGTGATGCTCATCCACTCTACCTCATCTATAATCTATTCACAGGGTCTGCTGTCAGTGTTTGCATCATGTCAGATTAGAGTGACAGTCAGAACAAATCTGAGGAGCAGGTTCAGATGAGTGAGGGAACTAGTCCCTCTAGCAGCTCAGATGATGGAAGCAGGAGCACACCCAGCAATCTGCCAAAGGCTGCCACTAGGGCCAGCAAGAAAAGAACCTCAGAGTCAGAGGATGAGGACTATGTGGCTGAGGAAGAAGAAGCCACCTCAAAGAGGAAAGTCCTGAAAAAGGAATATGGCACAGCTGCTGCCACCAAGCCAGGGATGAAGCAAAAGGTTCCTGCCAAGAGAGCTCCAATGTCAAAAGTCAGAACATCTACTCAAGAGACTTTGGGATCTGCACCCAAAGAGCAGGTTGTGGCAGAAAAGAAAAGGAAGGAAAGGGTCAAGAAGACCACTGCCAGAGTGCTTGGAAGATCTTCAATCATGAATGACTCAGAAGAAGAGGAAGAGGAAGAGGATGGAGCACCAGCACCCAAAGCTCAGAAGCTTATGGGAGATGCCATAAGATTAGGGCTGCTCCATCTAAGCCCAAAGGATCTTCTAAGCCAGCTGCTCCAAAACCCAAAACTGCACCCAAGAGGAACACCAGGAACATCCCAGCAGCCAAGAAGAACAAGGCCCCAGTGCCTGAAGCTGCAACTGTAGAAGATGATTCTGTCATGTTAAGGAAATTGAAGCCAAAAATTCCAGATCACAATGATGCTCATCCAGTTGCAGAGAACATGAAAGTCAGGATGGACTCTGGTCTAAGGCTATGGAGAGAGTCTGATCCATATGCCACCAGGAGAAGGACTGCTGTGGACTACAGGTTTCATACAAAGGAACAGCGGGACTTCTATGAGACTATCTTGCTTGACAAGAAGCCCATAGTGTGTGACATGAGATGGGTCGATTGGACATTCATTAAGGAAAACGAGGATCACTTCCCTAGTGTATATGACAGCTTCAAGGCTTGTGGAGTTGATGAGTTTGTGGCTCAGAAGCTCACAAAATGGAATGATGAGCTCATCATGCAGTTCTACTCCACAGCTCACTTCTACCCAGATGGAAGGATTGTCTGGATGTCTGAAGGTACTAGGTACCAGTCCACAGTTGCAGAATGGGCTAAGTTGATCAATGCCCCAGAAGAGAGTGAAGATGACTTGGATGTCTATGCCAAGAATAAGAAGGATCACAACACGATGGCACACATGTACAAGGAGATCCCAGATGCTGCTCTTGAGACACACAAGTTTGGATCTGTACATTACCTTCTATCAGGCTTGCCAACTATCAACTAGATCCTCAGGCACACTCTCTTGCCAAAGTCAGGTGATCACAAGATGATCAGAGGCCATGCAATTAACTTGCTTCACATCTTTGATGTCCCATAGAAGTTTAAAGTCATGAGCCTAATTGTGAAACCATAAAGAGGACAGCTGCAGATTAGAAGAAGAGTTGTGGATATGCCCCACAGATCCAGGAGCCGATTAACTCCAAGATGGGCACTGGCACATATCTACTGGACAAGGAGCACCTGCCCATCTACCCAGACTTTGAGGAAAACACTGTGGTGATGGACGAAAATGAACCATCTTCTGTGCACGCACAAGCCAAGAAGGAGAAAACAAAGGCTGAAAAGGCTGCAAGGATGCCAACTACTGAAGAAGCATCTCAGTATCTTCTGAAGAGCAAGCAAGATTAGCTTGGCTACTTGATTGCCTCCACTCTGAGGATTGAGAAGGGATTGGCTACCCTGACTCAAAACCAGGAGAGCTTGGAGAGGATCGTGGAGCAGAAGTTCTATGACCTAGATGTGAAGGTCACTGAGATCCAGATAGTCGTTGAGAAACTTTAGGATGAAGTGCAGGAGAAGAAGGGCAAGACAACCACTGGTGCTTTTGCTAGAGTGCCCAGAGGTCAAAGGTCTGCTGCAGTGCCTATTCCAGACACCAGAGCTACTTCATCTGCACCAACTACAGCTTCAGTGCCACCGGCTCCAGCACCTACTCCACCAGCTCCATCTACATCGACTGATGCCTTCGTTCTTGGAGTTCTATATACACCACCACCTGAAGACCAAGCCTGAGAGTCGATCTAGCACTATGCATTTTATGAACTTTTTGGCAACTTGTTGCCAAAGGGGGAGAAAATATATAGATCATAGGCTTCGAGAGAGAGCGTTGCTTTTTATTCTCTCTTTTTGTTTGGTGGTTAAACTTCGTTTATTTGCTTGGTTGAGATACTTTGTGCTTGCTTGGATGCTCATGTGTTTGATCATATGCTAGCTTAATGCTTGTTGGATGACATTATCATTTTTATATTCCATATGATCATTCACTTTGCTTGGTGATGAGTGCATGTATTTTAATTATTATCATTTTGAGCGCTCCACCAAGATGTATGTGACATGGAAAAGTAACCCATGATCCTAACTCTTTGTGCATTTGCAGTCCAAAGCAAATCTTAAACTATGCACAAATTTAGGGGGAGCTCTTGCTTTTCACATACTTCTCAAAGAGACAATGTTTTTCACTCTTATTATCATTTGTCGAAGCTTTGATCTATATGTTGTCATCAATTACCAAAAAGGGGGAGATTGAAAGTGCAACTATCCCTAGGTGGTTTTGGTAATTCCTAACAACATATAGCTCATTGAGCAAATGCTATTTCAAGATTAATATCTCAGGAAAGCTCAATGATTGGCATGGCATGAATGAGAAAATTGGACCCCTCAACATGCTAAGGACAAAGGATTGGCTCAAGCTCAAAGCTCAAGACTCTACATTTTCCATTTTAGTGATCCAAGATCACATTGAGTCTATAGGAAAAGCCAATACTATCAAGGATAGATGAGGTGTTGCTTAATGAGGTTCTTGCTCAAAATGCTTAGTGATATGCTCCAAAACCGTCAACTACTTTCTCACATCTACATATGACCTAAACCAAAAGTCAAACTCGGCCCCACCGATTTTTCCTATCCGGCACCACCGAGTTTCAAATGTCATAGCCACTGCCACAAACCCTAGGCAAATCGGTCTCACCGATGGGGATCTTGGTCTCACCGAGATGGGGTTGTAATCCCTCTGTTTCCCTTTGTAACATTTCGGTCTCACCGAGATGAGCGATCGGTCCCACCGAGATTGCAATGTAAACTCTCTGTTTTCCCTTCGTAACGTTTCGGTCTCACCGGAATGAGCGATCGGTCCCACCGAGTTTACCTGACCAACTCTCTGGTTAGCTTATTACCAAAATCGGTCTCACCGAGTTTGTGTAATCGGTCTCACCGAGATTACGTTATGCCCTAACCCTAATCATATCAGTCCTACCGAGTTTCATATCGGTCCCACCAAAAACCCTAACGGTCACTAGCTTTGCTAAATCGGTCAAACCGAGTTTAACCATTCGGTCCCACCGAGTTTGGGAAGTTATGTGTAACAGTTAGATTTTGTGTGGAGGCTATATATACCCCTCCACCACCTCTTCATTCATGGAGAGAGCCATCAGAACAAACCTACACTTCCAACCTATATTTTCTGAGAGAGAACCACCTACGCTTGTGTTGAGACCAAGATATTCCATTCCTACCATATGAATCTTGATCTCTAGCCTTCCCCAAGTTGCTTTCCACTCAAATCTTCTTTCCACCAAATCCATATCCTGTTAGAGAGAGTTGAGTGTCGGGGAGACTATCATTTGAAGCACAAGAGCAAGGAGTTCATCATCAACACACCATTTGTTACTTCTTGGAGAGTGGTGTCTCCTAGATTGGCTAGGTGTCACTTGGGAGCCTCCGACAAGATTGTGGAGTTGAACCAAGGAGTTTGTAAGGGCAAGGAGATCGCCTACTTCATGAAGATCTACCGCTAGTGAGGCAAGTCCTTCGTGGGCGATGGCCATAGTGGGATAGACAAGGTTGCTTCTTCGTGGACCCTTCGTGGGTGGAGCCCTCCGTGGACTCGCGCAACCGTTACCCTTCGTGGGTTGAAGTCTCCATCAACGTGGATGTACGATAGCCCCACCTATCTGAACCACGACAAAAACATCCGTGTCTCCAATTGTGTTTGAATCCTCCAAACCCTTCCCTTTACATTCTTGCACGTTACATGCTTTGCTTTCCGCTGCTTATATACTCTATGCATACTTTCTTGAATTGTGTTAAGATTGCTTGACTTGTCCAAAGTTGCTAAAATCTGCCAAGAACTTAAATTGGGAAAAGGCTAGATTTTTATTTGGTCAAGTAGTCTAATCACCCCCCCCCTCTAGACATACTTTCGATCCTACACAATGCTGCTCGAAAAGAAGGGAAAGAAGGTGCTCCCCTCAGGCTCCAGCTCGTCGGAGGCAAGCCGGAGCTCCGTCTTCCCCCACTCGTTGCTCTCTCCCGCCGTCAGCAGGCGCACGGAGGCAAGGCTCTTTTCCGTGACAGTGGGCGCCTCAAGAGCGGGCTCGTACCAAGACGAAGCCAAGGAAGCCTTGACCTTGCGCGGCGCCATGGGCGGCAGATGCAGAGCTAGGCCAGAGCGGATATGTAGGTAGCGGCGGCGAAGAGCGAGAAAGGGGATCTGGAGCAAGGCAAGGAAGAAGCAATGAAGGCAAGTGCCACCTGCGCCAGCCTTTTGTCAGGTCAAGCAGTTGCCGAGGCAATGTGGGAAGTGGAGACGCCCACGTCCAATCAACCGCCACGCATCGACCGAGGCCGCAGGCTTTTGGGAGCCCGCGGTGCTCCGAACTTGACCCTTGTCTTCGCCGCGAAGCCAAGACCGAGCGCACCTTGGGCCTGGGGGCTACTGTCGGCTTTCTGGGAATAGGGATCCCCAAACTTGCCTGCCTGCGGCCCGTGGCGTGGCCAAGCAGCAGGCCGTACGACCCATCTTCTCCAACAAAGCATCCAAGACCCTCGTGAGGGGCCAAGCCTCATGAGGCGGGCGACGCAAGACCTCCTCTAGAGTGGCCTAGCTAGGCAGGCTCACGAGGAGCGGAGATATCAAGGCGAGGTGAACCACACAAGGCTCTCGTGACGTGAGCCATGACGATCGACACCAGGCGGGCGCCAGCGCGCGAAGCGTCCTTGTTTCCCCTTTGGTGCAAAGGAGGCAAGCGCAGCCGCGGTGTACCGAGGCCTCAGGCAAAGGTTGCCATTTCGGTGCAACAAGACCAAGACCAGGCGGACGGCAAGGCGGAGGTCATCATGGATCCCAAGATGGCGTCACCCCAGAGCCTTTCACAGGAGCAGACTACCTTTTGTCAGGATAGCTTGTACTAGCTGTCCCCCTTCAAATTAGCCCGCCATTGTTGGCTCCCTTCCCGCTCAATATTTGGGAAGAGGACCAGGGCCTCTATAAATAGGACTAGCCACCACCATAGTAGGGGGATCTCATCTAAGCTTAGGGGCATCTCATCCGAGCTTGGGGCTCATCTGAGCTTGAGGGGGATCTCATCTTAGCTTGAGGGAATCTACACGCCTCAAGTTCACACGCACAAGAGCACCTCAACCTCAGGAGGCTGTTCTTCCCCCTGTACTGTTCATCATCAGCCCAAGAGGCAATCCACCACCAGCACAATGGAATAGGGTATTACACCACAACGGTGGCCCGAACCAGTATAAACCCCGTGTCTTTCTGTGTTGTGCGTTTGTCGAGTTCGTCCGCAAGATCTTAGCGAGCTAGAGCATAGATCGGTAGGAGGGCAAGACTTCGCGCGCACCCCAGTGTTCGAACCTTAAGGGTTTGCCGGAACCCCACATCCGACATTTGGCGCGCCGGGTAGGGGTGCGCCATAGCTTCCTTTCCGTCAGTCCGTCGCTCCGTCGTCTACAGGTCGGATGCTCGCCGTGCTCGAGCTGAGCGTCGGGCTGCCCTCTCCGCCCGCGTTACTCAGACGGCTCCTGTCGGCGGGCCACCTCGTTGTTCTCTGTCCCCCGCCGCCAACGCTGCCACCGGCCCGCTGGGGAACGAGCAGCAGGCATCCTCGCAGCATCCTTCGGTGCGGCAGGACGGCTGCACCGCTACTCCATCACTGACCCCTGCCGGTTCTTCGTCTCACGCGCACCACGCTCCCATGGAGGCACGGGTCGCGCTCATCATGATGAACGAGCTCCTGCATTACCGCCCCGTCGACGACCTCTATGAGGAGTGGCTCGACCGCGTCTCCAAGCTCGTCCGTGCCGTAGGGGGCTCTCTGACGCCATCCCACTCTCTGCCTCCCCCTTAACCAGCCGCGGGCGACGGGGCTCATGGCGTGCCTCCACCGCCTCGACCCCAAGACGGTGCCTTGGCACCAAGGCGCACGCCTCCGCAGCGTTATCCACCGCGCCCGGCGCCCGCGCGTGAAGAAATAAGCTGCCAAGAAATCCCGCAGCCGCGAGAAGCTGCACCGGTGCTCCCCGCGCCACCTCGTCAAGACCACGTGCCGCATGCAGTGGCGCAGCGCGGACCTCGCCAAGACCAAGCTCCGCCTCCGAAGCAGGCCCCGGCGACCATGGCGGGCTGCCGTGCCTTCACCCCCGAACTGCGTAGCATCGCCTGGCCAGGCAAGTTCAAGCCAGATCTACCTCCTCGATACGACGGCACCGCCGACCCCACGGAGTTCTAGCAGCTCTATGAGTTGAGCATCGAAGCGGCCAACGGCAATGAAAAAGTCATGGCAAACTGGTTTCCCATGGCTCTCAAGGATGGGGCCCGCTCCTGGCTCCTAAACCTGCAGCACGGCTCGATCTCCTCCTGGGACAAGATGCGCGACCGCTTTGACGCCAACTTCCAGGGCACTCGTGACCGCCCACCGGCCGCGGGCGATCTACGCCGCATCAAGCAACAGCCAGGAGAGACCCTCCAGAAGTACATCCAGCGCTTCAACAACACACGCCTCAAGATCCCCAAGGTCACAGACGAGGCCATCATCTCCGCGTTTTCTGATGGCGTCCGCAACATCAAGATGAAGGAAGAGCTGGCTATCCATGAGGAGCTTTGCACATCTCAGGAGCTGTTCAACCTGGTGACCAAGTGCGCAAGAGCTGAGGAGGGGTGCCTCTCTCTCCTTGAGCTGCCAGCTGGAGGAGTGGAGGAGAAGAAAGCCAAGGCCAAGGACGTGAAGCGCAAAGAGGCAGTGGTGCTCGCAGCGGAGCCCGACACCAAGCGAGGCAGAGATCAGCCCGAGTTGTCCAAGAACGGCGTCTGTTCTGCGCCTTCCACAACCTGAACACACACAACACCAGCGACTGTCAAGAGCTCAGAGCCATACGGGAAGGACGCTTCGGTCGACGCCCCGAGCACAACGACCGGGGCTATGGCCGCGGAGGAGGACGCGGAGGCGGACGCTAGGACGACCGTGGCCCGTGCCAGGAGTGGCGCGACCGGCCTCGTGAGGACCGCTGGTAGGACCAACCTCGTGAGGGCGCCTGGAGGGACCCGCCTCATGAGGAACGCCCCCAAGGCAACACCGGTCTTCCCCCCTTGCCGCCACCAAGAAGGAACGACGACCACGACCAGGACGAGGGGGTTGGGGGCTTCCAGGAGCCGTGTGCGATCGCTTGCATCTTGGGCGGTGCTCAGGCCCCAACCTCTCAGCGCATCTTCAAACAGTTCGCTCGCGAGGTGAACGCGGCTCTCCCCAAGCTCGAGGCCACGCGCCCGCTCAGGTGGTCCCAATGCGCCATCACCTTCAACTCGTCCGACCAGCTCAAGTGCGCAGCCACCGCTGGTGCACTCCCTATGCTGTGCTCCCTAGTCATCAGCAATGTGCAAGTCACCAAGACTCTCATCGACAGTGGCGCAGGGCTCAACGTCCTATCCGTCGACACGTTCAACAACCTCCAAGTGCCCTATGAGCAGCTCCAGCCAACCAAGCCTTTCTCAGGAGTGACTGACGGTTCCACCACACCGATAGGGCAAGTCCGCCTGCCTGTCACCTTCGGGGAGCGCAAGAACTACCGCACCAAGCTCATCGACTTCAACGTCGCGCACATCCGCCTGCCGTACAATGCCATCCTCGGGTATCCAGCCCTGGCCAAGTTCATGGCAGTCACTCACCACGGCTACAATGTCCTCAAGATGCCAGGAAGCGGGGGAATCATCATGGTCCCATGTGAATAAAGGGATGCGGTGTGCTCCCTTGAGCGCGCCTTCCAAGCCACAACAATCGACAACCCTGACAGCAGAAGTGAAGGCCCTCCTGAGACCACCCCCAAGAAGAAGCAGCCGTGCCACGTAGGACCCCAAGAAGATGGCGTCGCGTCTGGAGCCTCGTCAGGATCAGCGCCCGCTCCAGGGGTGCCTCCCTCCACCGCATAGGAAAGCACGCCCGGCGCCCTCCCCGGGCAGGGCTCGTGGGCTCTCTTATGGAGAGCCTCAGACCTTGCCAACCTCACGAGAGAGGCGCTTGGGCACCACTTGGAAGCGTGCTTCACGGCACACTTTCCTTAGGAGAGCACAGGGTGAGGAGTGCCCACCACCCAGGAGTTCATCACCAAGACCACCCAAGAGCTACAAGACGCGAGAGCCATGCACGGCGACAGCTGGTCACCAAGCGCGGATCACCATCTAGGCGAGGGTGTGTAACTGCGCGTCTGCATCGACATCCCAGGGCTCAACAGGGCCGCACCTCAGGAACACTTCTGGCCATCACGTGTGGGCCACTGTGAGGTGCTACGTCTTGAGCTTGCGTTGGTTTTCCCCGAAGAGGAAGGGATGATGCAGCAGAGTAGCGTAAGTATTTCCCTTAGTTTTTGAGAACCAAGGTATCAATCCAGTAGGAGGCCACGCTCAAGTCCCTCGTACCTGCACAAAGCGATAGCTACTCGCAACCAACGCAATTAGGGGTTGTCAATCCCTTCACGGTCACTTACGAGAGTGAGATCTGATAGTTATAATATTTTTGGTATTTTTGGTATAAAGATGCAAAGTAAAAAGTAAAGGCAAAGTAAAAAAGCAAAGCAAGATTAAAGTGATGGAGATTGATATGATGAGGTAGACCCGGGGGCCATAGGTTTCACTAGTGGCTTCTCTCAAGAGCATAAGTATTCTACGGTGGGTGAACAAATTACTGTTGAGCAATTGACAGAATTGAGCATAGCTATGAGAATATCTAGGCATAATCATGTATATAGGCATCACGTCCGTGACAAGTAGACCGAAACGATTCTGCATCTACTACTATTACTCCACTCATCGACCGCTATCCAACATGCATCTAGAGTATTAAGTTAAAAACGGAGTAACGCCTTAAGCAAGATGACATGATGTAGAGAGATAAATTCATGCAATATGAAATAAACCCCATATTTTCATCCTCAATGGCAACGATGCAATATGTGCCTTGCTGCCCCTTCTGTCACTGGGAAAGGACACCGCAAGATCGAACCCAAAGCTAAGCACTTTTCCCATGGCAAGAACTACCAATCTAGTTGGCCAAACCAAACGGATAATTCGAAGAGACTTGCAAAGATAACCAATCATACATAAAAGAATTCAGAGAAGATTCAAATATTATTCATAGATAGACTTGATCATAAACCCACAATTCATCGGTCTAAACAAACACACCGCAAAAATAAGATTACATTGAATAGATCTCCACAAGAGAGGGGGAGAACTTTGTATTGAGATCCAAAAAGAGAGAAGAAGCCATCTAGCTACTAACTATGGACCCGAAGGTCTGAGGTAAACTACTCACACTTCATCGGAGAGGCTATGATGATGTAGAAGCCCTCCGTGATGATGGCCCTCTCCGGCGGAGCTCCGGAACAGGCCCCAAGATGGGATCTCGTGGATACAGAAAGTTGCGGTGGTGGAATTAGGTTTTTGGCTCCTCTTCTGATCGTTTGGGGATACGTAGGTATATATAGGAGGAAGGAGTACGTCGGAGGAGCACTGAGGGGCCCACGAGGCAGGGGGCGCGCCCCCCACCCTCGTGACCGCCTCTTTGACTCCTTGGAGTAGGGTCCAAGTCTCCTGGATCACGTTCGGTGAGAAAATCACGTTCCCAAAGATTTTATTCCGTTTGGACTCCGTTTGATATTCCGTTTCTTCGAAACACTGAAATAGGCAAAAAACAGCAATTCTGGGCTGGGCCTTCGGTTAATAGGTTAGTCCCAAAAATAATATAAAAGTGGAAAATAAAGCCCAATATAGTCCAAAATAGTAGATAATATAGCATGGAGCAATAAAAAATTATAGATACGTTGGACACGTATCAGGCATCCCCAAGCTTAATTCCTGTTCGTCCTCGAGTAGGTAAATGATAAAAAGAGAATTTTTGATGCGGAGTGCTACTTGGCATAATTTCAATGCAAATCTTCTTAATTGTGGTATGAATATTCAGATTCAAAAGATTCAAGACAAAAGTTTATATTGACATAAAAATAATAATACTTCAAGCATACTAACAAAGCATTTATGTCTTCTCAAAATAACATGGCCAAAGAAAGTTATCCCTACAAAATCATATAGTCTGGCTATGCTCTATCTTCACCACACAAAGTATTTATATCATGCACAACCCCGATTACAAGCCAAGCAATTGTTTCATACTCTAACTTTTTCAAAACTTTTTCAATCTTCACGCAATACATGAGCGTGAGCCATGGATATAGCACTATAGGTGGAATAGAATGGTGGTTGTGGAGAAGACAAAAAGGAGGGGAAGATAGTCTCACATCAACTAGGCGTATCAACGGGCTATGAAGATTCCCATCAATAGATATCAATATGAGTGAGTAGGGATTGCCATGCAACGGATGCACTAGAGCTATAAGTATATGAAAGCTCAAAAAGAAACTAAGTGGCTGTGCATCCAACTTGCTTGCTCATGAAGACCTAGGGCAATTTGAGGAAGCCCATCATTGGAATATACAAGCCATGTTCTATAATGTAAAATTCCCACTAGTATATGAAAGTGATAACATGAGAGACTCTCTACTATGAAGATCATGGTGCTACTTTGAAGCACAAGTGTAGTAAAAGGATAGTAACATTGTCCCTTCTCTCTTTTTATCTCATTTTTTATATATATTTTTTTGTTTGGGCCTGTTCTCTTTTTTTATGGCCTTTTTTATTTGGGCTTCTTTGGCCTCTTTTTTTTTTTTTTTTCGTCCAGAGTCTCATCTCGACTTATGGGGGAATCATAGTCTCCATCATTCTTTCCTCACTTGGGACAATGCTCTAATAATGATGATCATCACACTTTTATTTTTCTTATAACTCAACAATTACAACTCAATACTTAGAACAAAATATGACTCTATATGAAGGCTTCCGGCGGTGTACCGGGATATGCAATATGACAATGGTGGAGTGTGTCATAATAAACGGAACGGTGGAAAGTTGCTTGGCAATATATCTCGGAATGGCTATGGAAATGCCATAATAGGTAGGTATGGTGGCTGTTTTGAGGAAGGTATATGGTAGGTGTATGATACCAACGAAAGGTGCGTGGTATTAGAGAGGCTAGCAAAGGTGGAAGGGTGAGAGTGCGTATGATCCATGGACTCAACATTAGTCATAAAGAACTCATATACTTATTGCAAAAATCTAGAAGTTATCAAAGCAAAGTATTATGCGCATGCTCCTAGGGGGATAGATTGGTAGGAAAAGACCATCGCTCGTCCCCGACCGCCACTCATAAGGAAGACAATCAATAAATAAATCATGCTCCGACTTCATCACATAACGGTTCACCATACGTGCATGCTACGGGAATCACAAACTTTAACACAAGTATTATTTAAATTCACAACTACTCAACTAGCACGACTTTAATATTATCACCTCCATATCCCAAAACAATTATCATGCTTCAATCTTTTCTTAGTATTCAACACACTCAAAAGAAAGTTTCACAAATCTTGAATACTAAGCATATTATTATTAAGCAAATTACCATGCTATTAAGACTCTCAAAATAATTTAAGTGAAGCATGAGAGATCAATAGTTTCTTAAAAACAAATCCACCACTGTGCTCTAAAAGATCTAGGTGAAGCACATAGAGCAAAATTATAACGCTCAAAAGATATAAGTGAAGCACATAGAGCAAAACTACTTAGCTCAAAAGATATAAGTGAAGCACATAGAGTATTCTATCAAATTTTAATTCATGTATGGCTCTCTCAAAATGTGTGTACAGCAAGGATGATTGTGGCATACTAAGACACAAAGACACAAATAATACAAGACGCTCCAAGCAAAACACATATCATGTTGGTGAATAAAAATATAGCTCCAAGTAAATTACCGATGGAAGTGGACGAAAGAGGGGATGCCTTCCGGGGCATCCCCAAGCTTTGACTTCTTGGTGTCCTTGGATTATCTTGGGGGTGCCATGGGCATCCCCAAGCTTAGGCCCTTTCCACTCCTTGTTACATGATCCATCAAAAGAATTCACCCAAAACTTGAAAACTTCACAACACAAAACTCAAAATAGAAAACTCATGAGCTCCGTTAGCGAAAGAAAAGAAAAGACCACTTCAAGGTACTGAAATGAACTCATTCTTTATTTATATTGGTGTTAAACCTACTGTATTCCAACTTATCTATGGATTATAAACTATTTTACTAACCATAGATTCATCAAAATAAGCAAACAACACACGAAAAACAGAATCTGTCAAAAACAGAACAGTTTGTAGTAATCTGTAGCTAGCGCAAGATCTGGAATCCCAAAAATTCTAAAATAAATTTCTGGACATGAGGAATTTATCTATTAATCATCTGCAAAAATAATTAACTAAATAGCACTCTTCAAATAAAAATGACAGAAGTTCTCGTGAGCGCTAAAGTTTCTGTTTTTTACAGCAAGTTCAACAAGATGTTCCCCAAGTCTTCCCAACGGTTCTACTTGGCACAAACACTAATTAAACACAAAAAACACAAACAAAACAGAGGCTAAATAATTTATTTATTAAATAACAGAAAGTAATAATATTGGGTTGTCTCCCAACAAGCGCTTTTCTTTAAAGCCTTATAGCTAGGCATTGAGAATTTTAATGATGCTCGCATGAAAGACAAGAATTGAAGCACAAAAGGAGCATCATAAAGCATGTGACAAACACATATAAGTCTAACATACTTCCTATGCATATGCATCTTATAGGTGAAAAAATTATCAAGGCAAGCAAAAACTAGCATATGCAAGGAAGAGGAAAGAAACAATAGCAATCTCAACATAACGAGAGGTAATTTAGTAACATGAAAATTTCTACAACCATATTTTCCTCTCTCATAATAATTATATGCGGGATCATAAGAGAATTCAACAAAATAGCTATCACATAGAGTATTTTCAACATGATCCACATGCATGCAAAGTTGACACTCTTCCAAAATAGTGGGATTAACATTAACTAAAGTCATGACCTTTCCAAACGCACTTTTATCAAAAACTTCATAAGATTGAACCTTCTCCAAATATGTGGGCTCTAAAGTTAACATTCTTCCAAACCCACTTTCAATATTATTGCAAACGTTATAATCAATATCATATTCATCATGGGGCTTAAATAAATTTTCAAGATCATAAGAAGAATCACCCCAATCATGACCATTGCAACAAGTAGAGGACATAACAAAACTAGCATCCCCAAGCTTAGGGTTTTGCATATTATTAGCACAATTTACATTAATAGAATTTATACTATCATCATTGCAATCATGCTTTTTATTCAAATATCTATCGTGAATCACTTCATAAAGTACTTCATCACACTTTTTAGATTCATGAATTTCAAGCAAAACCTCATAAAGATAATCTAGTGCACAAAACTCACTAGCAATTGGTTCAACATAACTGGATCTCTTAAAAAGATTAGCAAGCGAATGAGGATCCATAGATCTTAGGTTCTCTGTTTAGTAATAAATAAACAACTATTCCAACCATACGAGCAAACAAAAGGCAAGCGAGAAAAAGGCAAACGAAGAAAGGAGGAAGAGAAGGAGAAGGAGAAAGAGAGGGTGAATAAAACGACAAGGGTGAAGTGGGGGAGAGGAAAATGAGAGGCAAATGGAAAATAATGTAATGCGAGAGATAGGGATTGTGATGGGTACTTGGTATGTTGACTTTTTTCGTAGACTCCCCGGCAACGGCGCGAGAAATGGCTTGTTGTCAGGAGTCAAATCTGGACTTGCGTGAACATCCCCGGCAACGGCGCCAGAAATCTTTCTTGCTACGTCTTGAGCTTGCGTTGGTTTTCCCCGAAGAGGAAGGGATGATGCAGCAGAGTAGCGTAAGTATTTCCCTCAGTTTTTGAGAACCAAGGTATCAATCCAGTAGGAGGCCACGCTCAAGTCCCTCGTACCTGCACAAAGCGATAGCTACTCGCAACCAACGCGATTAGGGGTTGTCAATCCCTTCACGGTCACTTATGAGAGTGAGATCTGATAGATATAATATTTTTGGTATAAAGATGCAAAGTAAAAAGTAAAGGCAAAGTAAAAAAGAAAAGCAAGATTAAAGTGATGGAGATTGATATGATGAGAATAGACCCGGGGGCCATAGGTTTCACTAGTGGCTTCTCTCAAGAGCATAAGTATTCTACGGTGGGTGAACAAATTATTGTTGAGCAATTGACAGAATTGAGCATAGTTATAAGAATATCTAGGCATGATCATGTATATAGGCATCACGTCCGTGACAAGTAGACCGAAACGATTCTGCATCTACTACTATTACTCCACTCATGGACCGCTATCCAGCATGCATCTAGAGTATTAAGTTAAAAACAAAGTAACGCCTTAAGCAAGATGACATGATGTAGAGAGATAAATTCATGCAATATGAAATAAACCCCATCTTGTTATCCTCGATGGCAACGGTGCAATACGTGCCTTGCTGCCCCTTATGTCACCGAGAAAGGACACAACAAGATCGAACCCAAAGCTAAGCACTTCTCCCATGGAAAGAACTACCAATCTAGTTGGCCAAACCAAACAGATAATTCGAAGAGACTTGCAAAGATAACCAATCATACATAAAAGAATTCAGAGAAGATTCAAATATTATTCATAGATAGACTTGATCGTAAACCCACAATTCATCGGTCTCAACAAACACACCGCAAAAATAAGATTACATCGAATAGATCTCCACAAGAGAGGGGGAGAACTTTGTATTTAGATCCAAAAAGAGAGAAGAAGCCATCTAGCTACTAACCATGGACCCGAAGGTCTGAGGTAAACTACTCACACTTCATCAGAGAGGCTATGATGATGTAGAAGCCCTCCGTGATGACGGCCCTCTCCGGCGGAGCTCCGGAACAGGCCCCAAGATGGGATCTCGTGGATACAGAAAGTTGCGGCGGTGGAATTAGGTTTTTGGCTCCTGTTCTGATCGTTTTGGGATACGTAGGTATATATAGGAGGAAGGAGTACGTCGGAGGAGCACCGAGGGGCCCATGAGGTAGGGGGCGCGCCCCCACCCTAGTGACCGCCTCTTTGACTCCTTGGAGTAGGGTCCGAGTCTCCTGGATCATGTTCGGTGAGAAAATCACGTTCCCGAAGATTTTATTCCGTTTGGACTCCATTTGATATTCCGTTTCTTCAAAACACTGAAATAGGCAAAAAAACAACAATTCTGGGCTGGGCCTCCGGTTAATAGGTCAGTCCCAAAAATAATATAAATGTGGAAAATAAAGCCCAATATAGTCCAAAACAGTAGATAATATAGCATGGAGCAATCAAAAATTATAGATACGTTGGAGACGTATCATGAGGGTCCACCACACAACTACGTTCGCATGCCCTTCGGCTTGCCAAGCATGGCGTCGGCCTATTAGCGCAACGTGCGGCAAGTCCTGGCGGCTTAGGAGGCCAGGTTCCACGCCGTTCGGGAGGAGATGGGAACGGTCTTCAGGAAACCTCCTGAGCCCCCAGAGCCTCCCGAGGCTTAGGGTCCTGGTGGTTCATGAGGAGCCATTCCTTCAACGCGTGGCTTCAGCTGCACCAACTCTACTTCGTCTACAGAACCAGGTGACATCTTCCAAGTTCATTTAAGTTGGGAGCGCCCCTCGGGCTGCATTATTCCCAGGCCACACGGGTCCGTCCCTGTGGCATGTATACCTTTTGCTTAAGTCTTTAGCTTACCTTGCTGGGGGCGCCCCTCGGGCTGCATCATCCCTAAGCCGCTCAGGCCAGACCCAGTGGCATGTATCTTTCTGCATTTACCCAACTCGATCTGCTCTTCATGCTTAACCTGCCGACGGCTATCGCCTGCTCGGTTGCCGCCCGCTGCGGGTGTGTTTATCCCATGCAACCCGCTTGCATGTTAAAAGGGGGCTCCTGAGCATCACGACTCAGGAGCTCTTACTGGCTCTCCAGCCCTCACCCCCTGGCCTTGACCACTTCATCGCGACCTGGCATACCAGCAGCGGCTGAGCTCGCTCGAGGGCCGGGACCTGAGGACGTAGAGTGCTTGCATCTAACCGCCTTGCAGGGACATACATTCACCAAGACTCAAGACCAGGCGCAACCCGTCTTGAGGTAGGGCCTCGTGAGTCCCGCACTGGCTCACGAGTGCCCAGATACACCTCGCGGCCCTGCCGTGCAAGCCACGTGTCAGGGCGGGGCTGCACACGCCCCGGGGGCTCCTCCCGGAGGGGGCCCCCATCCCACGCCCAAGTGGAAGCTCCATGCTCCACGCTGGCTGTTGACACTGTCGAGGAGCGTCTATGCCCGTGCACAAGCGGAAGCACTATGCTCTGCACTGGTCATAAACAACTGAGGGCAACCCCACGGTCGTGCCAACCTCAGGGAGCCTAGAGCTCAGCGCCCAGCCTTTCCACGACGCCTCCCCTCGGGAGAGTCGCGCGAGGGGCTGGGCACGGGGGCTGCGCTCGGGTCACGCCCAAGCGCACACCACCCAACCAGCCCCCCGGACCTGGGCGTCGCGCGCCCCTCCCGAGGCCTCGGCGAGGGAAGGTATGGAAATTGCTTGAACGTCAAGGGGGACTCCTGAGCATCGCGACTCAGGAGCCTAACTGGTCACGTAGCCCCTCAATCCTTGGTCCGTCCTGGTCTCTGGTCGGCCCAATGGAGGTTGAGGTATGCACGGCGCCGGGCTCTGCCGACGTAGAACATTAATCTATCCTCAGAAACTCTCCCTATATGTTGTTCGCACGTCAAGGGGGACTCCTGAGCATCGCGACTCAGGAGCCTAACTGGTCACGTAGCCCCTCACTCCTTGGACCGTCCTGGTCGCCGGTCGGCCCAATGGTGGTTCAGGTATGCGCGGGGCCGGGCTATGCCGACGCAGAACAAATCAAATAGGAAGGAAAACACGAAATCTCGAAGCAAATATTACAAGCATATTGTTCTCACAATACCAAATGAAAAGTATAAACGCCTCCACGAGGCCTGATGTATGTCGCAGGAATGAAACGAGAAGAATAGGTCACCCCTGGATGTCGCCATCGCCTGCGGAAGGTGCTCCCCCGTGGGCGACGAAGCTCTCACCTTCCCCACCAGCCGCAGGATCCGCGACATCGCCATACAAAGGATCGGAGACAAAGCCGCGGAACTTCCCCAGCAAAGCCTCCACTTGACCTTGAACAGCTACGGCAGCGGCTTTGTAGAGGTCTTCAGCTACAGGCTCCATCAGCTCATCAAGGCGGGTGTTGGGGGCGCGGAGGTGCAGATGGCTGAGGACGCGAGTCAGTGCGGCTGAAGATAGAACGTGAGCTTCTGCCTCCACCATGGGACCGAGGCCCTCAACGACCGCCTCAAGCGCCTTCACCACGAGAGGAAGCAGCTGGGCGGGGCCGTCCTAGTCAGTGTCCAGTGGCTTCTCTAGGCCATGCTCTTAGAGCGTCCTCGGCACCTTGCGAGATCTCCTCTCGAGATCGGCGAAGGCCACATGGTCTTCGGCCAGGACTCGCTCCTTGGCGACAAGATTGGCCTCCCTCGCCCCCATCTTCTGCTCCAACTCTTCCAACCGGTTGCGCTCGGTAGCCTGCTTCTTCCCCAGCTCCGCCAGCTCAGCATCACGGTTCTTGACGGCTTCCTCTCGGGCCTTCATCTCCTTCTCCTCTGCTTGGCGGTGGCATACCTCTTCGGCGTGCTTGTCGCACAGGCTCTGCAACTCGCCCTCCAGCACTTGGCAGTGGTCACGGGCGGCCTTGGCGTCTTTCAGCGACGCCTCACGATCGGCTGCAGCACCGACGGCTCCTTGCTTCTCCCTCTCGGAAGCCGCAACAGCCTGGCCCAGTGCCGCGCGTACCGCCAGGTCAGAATGAAACCAGCCGGAGGCCAACTCTAGGCACCCGGCCACCAGGCGCGGGTCAGCACTCAGGAGATCCGCCTACAGTTGGGTCATCTCTGAAAGGGCACGCTCCAAGAAGGTAGCGGGAGTAGAAGAACCAAGGAGTGGAGGTGCAGCAGTAGGAGGAAGTGACACCGTCACCAGGGCTTGGGAGACCGCGGGCCCGAAGCAGTTGGGACCTCGTCAGCCGCGCCAAGCACCAACACTTCCGGAGCCAGCGGGGATATGGGGGCTGATTCCATGCGGCAATGTTCCTCCTGGCCCCGCAAGGGCGACCGGGCTGGGGAGACATGGGTGATGTTGCCTCCTTGCTCTGCGGAGGGAGGCACAGCCACCGTACCCTCCTTCCTCCTCGTCGCCGAAGATGTCGGCCTGATCAACCAAAGGCGAGCGGCAGGAAATAACAAGTGCCAGCATAGATAAAGCGATGCTCAAGACACCTACCGGTCCACCGCGAGGTACTCCACCCTTCGCTTGTGAAGCTTGAGGCCTGACAGCATTGGGACCTGAGGGGCAGGCGTTCGGGGTCCGGCGGCGCCATGCGGTGCGGAGGAAGAACCAGATCCAGCCCCAGGAGGTGTTGGGGTGGAGGCGGCACCACGGGCCACCAGCGATGACCTAGCCTTCGTCGGGACGAGGGGTTGCTCCTTCCCCCTGGTAGACGTCAGCCTCAGCATCATCAGGAAGGGCGCGAAGAATCTTGGCCTTGCTCGGAGGGGAGGTCTCCCCCACCTCTTCCGGTGTCTCCTCCGAGTCCACCTCCTCTTCCCCCTCTCCGCGGGACTCGCCAGAAGACACCTCCACCAGTTTCAGCGCCGTAGGAGCTCCCGAAAACACCGGTGGCACCAGCCCGCGCGCATCAAAAGTCAGCCTGGAGGCGATGAATTCCACCCGGTCCCTGCGTTGGAACAGGGGAATGAAGGCGCTACGCGGGTACTCCTGGTTGTCTCCGACTATGAGACGCAGGACGGCGTCTAGTTGGTCGTCAGGCAGGTCCCCTGACCTCAGGCGGGCCTTGTTTTCCCCTCCTTCAAGCTCCCAGAAGGGGCGCGCGCGCCTGGAGTGGGGCAACCCGCAGCGTCAAGAACTCCCTCAGGAGCATCGCTCCCGTTATTTTGGCCGACCTCGCATTGTCCGGCTTCAGGTCATTCATCATCTGCCCCAACACTGACGATGCCCGCTCGTCGACAAGCTCTGCCCTGGGCCACTCCTTGCCTTGCTGGGGCACCTCCATCGGCAACACCAGGTGCGGATGGGCGAGCTTGGCATCCACCATAACCCATTTGGATCGAATGTTGTCGGCCCTCTTCCCGGTGCTCGAGATCGAGTTGGCCTTGCTGGACGCAACGAAGTTGGCGCATCCAGAGATGTGACCCTCGCTGACACGGAGGAAGAAAAAATGGCGCAGGAGCTCCACGGACGGCATCACGCCCAGGTACGCCTCACAGTAGTAGGCGAAGATGGGCAGGACGAGGACAGAGTTGGGATGGAGATGCAACGCTTGCAGCCCATAGTGGTCGAGGACTTCATAAAAGAAATCAGAGAAGGGAGGAACCAACCCGATGGCAATGCTGCTCGAAAAGAAGGGAAAGAAGGTGCTTCCCTCAGGCTCTGGCTCGTCGGAGGCAAGCCGGAGCTCCATCTTCCCCCACTCGTTGCTCTCTCCCGCCGTCAGCAGGCGCACAGAGGCAAGGCTCTTCTCCGTGACAGTGGGCGCCTCAAGAGCGGGCTCGTACCAAGCCGGAGCCAAGGAAGCCTTGACCTTGCGCGGCGCCATGGGTGGCAGATGCAGAGCAAGGCTGGAGCAGATCTATAGGTAGCGGCGGCGAAGAGCGAGAAAGGGGATCTGGAGTGAGGCAAGGAAGAAGCAATGAAGGCAAGCGCCGCCCGCACCAGCCTTTTGTTAGCTCAAGAAGTTGCCGAGGCAACGTGGGAAGCGGAGACGCCCACGTCCAATCAACTGCCATGCGTCGACCGAGGCCACATGCTTTTGGGGGCCCGTGGTGCTCCGAACTTGACCCTTAGCTTCGCCGCAAAGCCAAGCCCAAGCGCACCTTGGGCCCGGGGGCTACTATCGGCGTTCTAGGAATGGGGGTCCCAAACTTGCCTGTCTGCGGCCCGCCGCGTGGCCAAGCAGTTGGCCGTACGGCCCATCTTCACCAACAAAGCATCCAAGACCCTCGCGAGGCGGGCGACACAAGACCTCCTCTGGAGTGGCCTAGCTAGGAAGGCTCACGAGGAGCGGAGATATCATGGCGAGGCGAAACCCACGAGGCTCTCGTGACATGAGCCATGACGATCGACAGCAGGCGGGTGCCAGGCGGGCGACAGCGCGCGCAACGTCCTTGTTTCCCCTTTGGTGCAAAGGAGGCAAGCGCAGCCGCGGAGTACCAAGGCCTCAGGCAAAGGTTGCCATTTCGGTGCAACAAGACCAAGACCAGGCGGACGGCAAGGCGGAGGTCATCCTGGAGCCCAAGACGGCGTCACCCCAGAGCCTTTCACAGGCGCAGACTACCTTTTGTCAGGATAGCTTGTACTAGCTATCGCCCTTCAAATTAGCCCGCCATTGTTGGCTCCCTTCCCGCTCAATATTTGGGAAGAGGACCAGGGCCTCTATAAATAGGACTGGCCACCACCATAGTAGGGGGATCTCATCTAAGCTTAGGGGCATCTCATCCGAGCTTGTGGCTCATCTGAGCTTGAGGGGGATCTCATCTTAGCTTGAGGGAATCTACACACCTCAAGTTCATACGCACAAGAGCACCTCAACCTCAGGAGGCTGTTCTTCCCCTTGTACTGTTCATCATCGGCCCAAGAGGCAATCCACCACCACCACACTGGAGTAGGGTATTACACCACAACGGTTTCCCGAACTAGTATAAACCCCGTGTCTTTCTGTGTTGTGAGTTTGTCGAGTTCGTCCGCAAGATCTTAGCGAGCTAGAGCGTAGATCGGTAGGAGGGCAAGACTTCGCGTGCACCCCAGTGTTCGAACCTCAAGGGTTTGCCGGAACCCCACATCCGACAGCGGGAACATATGGCGGGAGATACTTGCGGCAACTAGAGACGGGAAAATATGGCGGGAATTAGAGAGCGGGAAAATTTGGCAGGAACGAGCCAAGCGGGGAAATATGGCGGGAGGTAGAGAGTGGGAAAATTTGGCGGGAACGAGTAAAGCGGGAAAAAATGGCAGGAATGAGCAAAGCGGGAAAATATGGCAGGAGGTAGACAGTGGGAAAATTTGGCTGGAAATGGCGGCCCATGATATAAGAGGGGATCATACGGGAAAAATGGTGGCATGCACTAGTCGGCCTATGGCTGGCCAATTAGAGCCTATCGGCCTACAGCGGGCTGATTAGTCCGATCGGCCCACAACTGGCCGACAGGACCTGGACTGGTGGCTGACAGGCCATTCGGCCAGCGGCGAGCCGATAGGGGATCAATCAGCCTGTTGTGGGCCGACTAGGTCCAGTCGGCCAGCTGCGGGCCGACGGTGTATTATTTTTGAAAATAATTTATCGGGCGTAATATTCGTGCAAATTAATTAAAAAATGTATTATTTTTAAAAAAAATAGCCTTTTCCTAACGCTTTTCCTCTTGTTTTGGACTCTAATTGGAATGATTTGAATGAAACTAACCCCGGACTGACGCTGTTTTCAGCAGAACTACCATGGTGTTGTTTTTGTGTAGAAATAAAAGTTCTCGGAATGGAATAAAACTTTGTGAGGAATTTTTATATAATAAATAAGAATTTCTAGAGCCAAGACCTACCAGAGAGGGGCACCTGGGTGGGCACAACCCACCAGGGGGCGCCCCCCTCTCCTGGCGCGCCCAGGTGGGTTGTCCCCACCTGGTGGCCCCGCAGACCCTGAAACCGATGGTATAAAATCCTATTTTTCCAGAAAAAATGAGGGCAAAAGAATTATTGCGATCCACGAGACAGAGCCGCCGTCACCTCATATTCTTCAACGATAGCCAGATCTGGAGTCCGTTTGCGGCTCCGTAGAGGGGGATCTTCGTTCTTCGTCATCACCAACCCTTCTCCATCACCAATTCCATGATGCTCCCCACCAGGAGTGAGTAATTCCTTCGTAGGCTCGCTGCTCGATGAGGAGTTGCATGAGATTCATCATGTAATCGAGTTAGTTTTGTCAGGGCTTGATCCCTAGTATCCACTATGTTCTAATATTGATGTTGCTATGACTTTGGCATGCTTAATGCTTGTCACTTTAGGCCTGGGTGCCATGATTTCAGATCTGAACCGTTTATGTTATCACCATTATATCCATGTTTTAGATACGATCTTGCAAGTTATAATCACCTACTACGTGTTATGATCTGGCAACCCCGTAGCGACAATAGTCGGGACCACTCCCGGTGATGACCGTAGTTTGAGGAGTTCATGTATTCACTATGTGTTTATGCTTTGTTCCGGTTCTCTATTAAAAGGAGGCCTCAATATCCCTTAGTTTCCAATAGGACCCCACTGCCACGGGAGGGTAGGACAAAAGATGTCATGCCAGTTCTTTCCATAAGCACGTATGACTATTTACGGAATACATGCCTACATTATATTGACGAACAGGAACTAGTGTCATATCGCCCTAGGTTATAACTGTCTCATGATGAATATCATGCAACAAGTCACCGATCGAATGCCTACGAATTTATCTTATATTGTTCTTGCTAAGTTACTACTGCTATCATCACTGTTACACTTGCTACAAAATTACTATTATCACTGTTACCGTTGCTATTACTATTGTCACTACTATCAAAACTATCGTACTACTTTGCTACTGATCACTTTGCTACAGATAATTAATCTCCAGGTGTGGTTGAATTGATAACTCAGCTGCTAGTACCTTCAAATATTCTTTGGCTCCCCTTGTGTCGAATCTATAAATTTGGGTTGAATACTCTACCCTCGAAAACTGTTGCGATCCCCTATACTTGTGGGTAATCAAGAACTTTTTCTGGCGCCGTTGCCAGGGAGCATAGCTATATTTGTTGAGTCACTTGGGATTATTATCAATTTATCACTATGAATAATCTTAAGGATGCTAAGACTAAGATTATTCCCTCAAAGACGAGGGGAGGTAATGAACTGCCATCCAGTTCTGCTTTAGATTCACCTTCTGTTATAAGTAAACTTGCAACACCACCACAAGCTATTAATTCTAATATTTCGCAAGTTATTGATGATGCTAATTCTGCTATGGATAATGCTTATGATAATGCTAGTACCTTGCTTGATAATGATGATGTGCCACTTGGTGAATTTCTTGATCAACAAATTGCTAGAGTAATACAACATGATGTTGTTGAATCTGATGATGAGCTTGAAACTGAATCTCCTGAAACACCTGCTAGACTAGCCTTCCTAGATATGAATTGCCTAAGGTACCATAAGGTTATGTTATGAATGAGGAGACAACTAGAGATATTCTTGCTTGTAGGGATAGAGATGATCTAGAGAAATTATTACGCGAGTAAAAAGAAAAATCTCTAAATGCTAGAATGAAATGTGATCCTAAGTTTGTACTTCACCTATCTTTATTGATGATAAGGATTATGAATTCTCTGTCGACCCAGAGTTAATTACTTTGGTTGATTCTGATCCTTTCCATGGTTATGAAACTGAAACTGTTGTGGCACATCTTACTAAGTTGAATGACATAGCCACACTTTTTACTCATGATGAGAAAACTACCTATTACTTTCTTCTCAAATTATTTCCTTTATCATTAAAGGTGATGCTAAAGGTTAGTACAATACTCTTGCTCCTGGTTGTGTGTGTAGTCCCCAGGATATGATATATTACTTCTCTAAAAATATTTCCTTGCTCATAAGAAACAAGCTGCCTTGCAGGAAATATTTAACTTTGTTCAAACTAAAGAAGAGAGTCTCCCACAAGCTTGGTGGAGGCTTTAACAATTACTTAATGCTTTGCCTGATCATCCTCTTAAGAAAAATGAAATACTTGATATCTTCTATAATGGACTAACTGATGCTTCTGGGGATTTCCTAGATAGTTGTGTTGGTTGTGTTTTTAGGGAACGGATTGTTGGACAAGCTGAATAATTATTGAATAACATATTGAAAAATTATGATGATTGGACTCTTCCTAAACCACTGGCTAAACCCACTCCGAAGAAGAGGGGTATATTATATCTTAGTCCTGAAGATATGCAAGAGGCAAAGAAATCTATGAAGCTGAGGATGTTAAAAATTTACCTCCTATTGAAGAAATACATGGGCTTAATACACCACCACTACCTAAGGAGGTAGAGGTAAATTCTCTTATGAAGTTCAATGATAATGACAATCCTCACCATATGCATCCTAGCCAATGCCTTTATGAGTTTGAAAGTTAAATTAGAAAACAAGATCACTTTAATGCAAATGTCATGAAACAACTGAAATACAATTCTGATATGATTGCTCGCTTGAGTGACTTGTTATTTAGAATCTCAAATGATGTTAGAGGTGTTGGAAATCATGCTTCTATGGTACAAACCCAGTTAGAACAAATTGCTAAATCACAAAGAGAGTTTTTTGATGAAATGAATAATAATAATAATAATAATAATAATATACATGACTTTGCCGTTAGAGTTGCAACTAAGTTGGTAAAATGACTCAGGAACCACTTTATCCTAAGGGACACCCTAAGAGAATTGAACAAGATTCACAAAGAGTTAACACTGATGCACTTAGTTCTTCTGAAAATAAAAATAAAAACAAAAATGATAGGAATTTGCATGCTTCTAGTGAACCTGAAGTAGAAAAACCTCCTGATAATGATAATGAAGTTTCTATCTCTGATGCTAAAACTCAGTCTGGTAATGAACACTCACCTAGTGATAATGAAAAAGATAATGCTGATGTTCATGAAGACTCTCAAACTAATATTGATGAAGAACCAGACAATGATTTTGAGATAGAACCACCAGTCGATCTTGATAACCCACAACCTAAGAATAAAAGGTATGATAGAAATGACTTTGTGGCTAGATAACACGGCAAAGAAAGAGAACCGTGGGTTCAAAAACCAATGCCTTTTCCACCTAAGTCAACTAAAAAAGATGATGATGAATTTGAACGCTTTGCTGAAATGCTGAGGCCAGTCTTTTTGCGTACTCGCTTGACTGATATCTTGAAAATGCCTCCTTATGCAAAGTATATGAAAGACATCATCACTAATAAAAGAAAAATACCGGAAGTTGAAATCTCCGCTATGCTTGCTAATTATACTTTTAAGGATGGAGTACCTAAAAAACTTGGAGATCCGGGAATACCAACTATACCTTGCTCCATCAAAAAGAATTATGTGAAAATTGCTTTGTGTGATTTAGGAGCTGGTGTTAGTGTTATACCTTTCTCTTTATATAAAAGACTTGATTTGAATAAACTCACACCTGTTGAGGATGTGCCCATTGTTGTTGCTAATGTTACTATTTTGACTGACTTTGTTATACTTGAGATGCCCGAGGATGGCAACATGTCAATTATCCTAGGTAGACCCTTCTTGAATACTGCAGGGGCTGTTATTGATTGCAATAAAAGCAAGGTCACTTTTCATATCAATGGTAATGAGCATATGGTGCACTTTCCGAAGAAACAATTCCAAGTGAATGGTATTAATGTTATTGAAAAATCTCCGACAATCACTATTGGAAGCTTTCAAATACCTCTACCTACTATCAAAAAGAAATATGAAATGCTTATTGTTGGGGAAATTCATATCCCCATTGAGGTAACTTAGTGATTTACGATAGTTCTTTGGTTTCATGCTAATTGAAAGTGGTTGTTAATAAGACTTGATCAACCTTATTAATGGATCATTTTTGAGCGGTATGAAGTTGATGAATTTAGTAAGCACTACCTTCTGTCCCTACTTTTAGTTTTCTGTTTTTATTAGTTAAATAAAATAAATTGCCATGTGTTTGCCTGTTTTTTGATTTCCCATGCAATAAAAAATGACCCAAAAAATAAAAGTTCTCAGAATGCCCTGAAAATTTAATATGATTTTTTTTCAAATTTCGGGTGCAATAATATCGGAGGGAGGTGCACCAGGTGGGCACAACCCGCCTGGGCGCGTCAGGACCCCCAGGTGCGCACTAGTGGGTTGTGGTCCCCACGTGGGCCCTCTCACTTATCCCTTTACACCACATGATCACTCACCTCCAGAAAAAAATTCTCCATTGCTCTCTCTCTCTCTCTCTCGTGTTCTTGCTCTCAACCCTGCGGATTTCGATCTCTTTGCTCGAAGCTCCGTTTCCGAAACTGTTTCAGTGGATTGTAGCTTGGTATGTGACTCCAATGTTTGTCCAATTAGTTTTTGTTTTAGTGGTTTATATTTTGAATAATTAGCTACTCTTGGTGCTGCTGTAGATGAGCTTGCATGTTGAATTTTGAGTTATAAGCAGTTTGAATGCTTTCTATGGCCTCTACGTATCCCTATGAGTAGTTGGTATCATTTTTGTTAAGTTTTGTTGATAAATTTTTGTCACTCCAAAATTTTCAGAAAATTGTACGTGAACATGATGAACCTTTTTGGAAGGAGTTCTTCGAGGAGGCGATCCTCGGGGACATCTTCTAGTGACACCTCCGCTCGTCGTCATATGTTGAACCAAGTGAAAGCTCCACATGAGATGCCGCCACCAAAACATGCTTATGGCCTTGCGATGAGTATATGATGTGTGTTGGCTTTAAGGAGGAATTTGAGCAATATGTTCACAATGCCGGTCTCGGTCTCTACATTTTAATAAGTGTGAACAACGCCACATTCTCACTAAATCATTTGTCAAAGGCTTTGAATTCCATCCCCATGAGTCTAGGGTGTCGTTTATGCTTTATGATAATCCATTTACCATCTCACTAGAAAATTTTTCTTACCACTGCAAACTCCTGTTTTGGGGTTCGCTTGATGAACCGCCAAGGGCGGAGTACCAATCATTCTTGACTAGTCTTTGCTACGGTGAGACGAGGGGAGTGACACAAGGTAGAATAAAAAGCATTCATTTTCCCACAATTCAGTAATTTGCATTATTTAACGGGAAATGTATAGTAGGGAAGCAATACTGTAGTACACTGTCTGCTCTACACTTGAGCCTCACACGCACCGCTCTCACCGGTGAAAGGAGTTATAATCTTGCAGTGATTGTAGCATGCAGACTGCAGCATAACGCTAATAGTGGCTGGTTCTATGGTGGAATTTATACCATGCGTTTAGCACGAGGGCTGGGTGTTGCACCTTTGCCCTTTGACCCTATCCTACCCATGCAGTATTTAGATTTTGACACCTTAAAAGATCATAAGATCTTTAAAGGAAAGATTGATAACTTCACTTACAATCTATTGTTTAACCAAAAATCTGTTGTGCACACATATTTGTCTGCGCCTGCTCTTTTTGACTATCACAGCAAAGGAAGATATTTTGTTCTTGAGAGCGAGGCCCGAGCTCACAACGCAGCAGTGGAGGCAGCATGGCAGGCCGAGGCATCCGCACCAAGAGCCTCTGTGAGCTACCACGCCAACTACTATCCAGGCTACTGATCGACTACCAAGTTAGGCCAAAAGCCTAAGCTTGGGGGAGTACGTGTTTCTCACTGACATTACATTCATGTCCACTTATTTTCATTAGTCGGTGTTCACACCTTTTCATTGTATCATCCATGCTCAATTTCATTTTTCTTGCTTTCTTCTTGTGTGTTTGAAAAACTTTATAAAAACCAAAAAAATTAATTGTAGTTAGTTTACTTTCTATGCATGCTTAGTTGTAGTACTAAAAAGAAAACCCAAAAAGATTTCCTTGTTCTTCTTCTGCTTGTTGGGAGCTTTCCCATGTAAATAGTTTTTCTCGTTTTTGCTTTTGCTTTTTATTTTTTTATTTGCTTGTTCAACAAAACCAAAAACTCCAAAAATATTTCAATGTGTTTCTCTGAATTTCTTTTCTTTTTATTTGAGTTGTACCAAGGAGAAAACCATGATGAAAACGTTGAGTGGCTCTCATATGAATAATTGTTGAACTAATAAAGAACCCATTTTACCTTGTCTTCTCCTGTTGAATAAAATGTTTGCAGGTTCCAGCTTAGTCCACGACACTCTTGCACCATTATTATTTTCACATCGTTCGGTCGTGCAAGTGAAAGGCAATAATGACGATATTCGATGAACTGGCTATGGCAGAGAGAAACTGGTATGAACTCGACTTGTTCTGTTTGTGCAAATATGTTTAACCTAGTATCCATGATTTAGCCCATTATGATTAAACATGTTTGCAATGGCAATTAGAGATTATATTTTCTCATGCCATGCATAAGTAGCCGGGAGTGGATAATGATTTATCTTGGGTATCAACATTGCGTTAAAACGATTGTGATGTAGTATGATGATATGGTATCCTCCTCTGAATGTTCGAGTGGCTTGACTTGGCACATGTTTATGCATGTAGTTGAATCAAAACCAACAAAGCCTCTATGATATTTATGTTCATGGTGTTCATATCCTACTCATGCTAGTGTCCAATGTTACTTATGCATAATGCATGTTTATGACCCTTGTTGCTCTCTAGCCGGCCGCTTCTCAATCTAATTGCTAGCGTTCGCCTATACTAAGTGGGAATTCTACTTGTACATCAAAACCTCGAACCCAAAGTTATTCCAGATGAGTCCATCATACCTACCTATATGCGGTATTACCCTGCCGTCCTAAGTAAATTTGCACGTGCCACCTCTAAAAACATCTAAATAAATATCCTTTTTGTGTGCCTGGATTGTTCATGGAACAACAGGAGGTGGTCGGTATCTTCCATGCTAAGAGGGTTATTCTCAGGCCGAGTGTTTATTCAGTCACCATTGCACGAGAAAAGGGTGGTAATAGGGATTCCCAGTCCCAAACTCAAAATGCAAATAATTAAACAAAACTCCCCTGGGACTGTTGTTGGTTTGGATGGCACCCGTTGTTTCGGACAAGCCGTGGAATGTGTTTGTTGGTGGAGGGGGAGTAAACCTTTACTTTTATCACTTGGGAACCGCCACTAGCGTGCTTAGCATGGAAGATATTGATAACGGATGGTCGTGAAGTAAATGAGAAGGGTGCATATCTCACAATATCATTTACCTCTATTTTAAAAAACTTGAGCTCTGGCACCTCTGCAAATCGCTGCTTCCCTCTGCGAAGGGACTATCTATTTACTCTTATGTTGTGTCATCACCTTCTAAAACAAGCGCCAGAACCTGAGAGCACTGCTGTCATGACTTATGCATTGTGTGTAGCTAATGTTGGGTGCATCATGACTGGATCTTTTCTACCATGAATTACAATGTTTAGTCGCTGCTTGAACTTTGGAGGTGCTCTACATTTATGTTTTGCAGCATCAGTAAGGGCTAGCGAGATACCACTATTGTCATATTATATCATGGTTATTTTGACAACGTGTTGCCGTTTGATATACCTTATTATTGCTCCCTAGCTGATTATGTCATTGATATGAGTTAATATAAGCTTTAAGAGTTATTGTCGGCATGGTTAGTTATAATGTTGGCTGAAAACTTGGGTGTTGTTTAAGCCTATTTATGCAAACAAGAGCAAAAGAGTTCGTAAAAGTTTTTCTTTTTCACTTTCAGTTTATCAACTGAATTGCTTGAGGAAAAGCAAAGGTTTAAGCTTGGGGGAGTTGATATGTCTCCAACGTATCTATTTTTTCTAACGCTTTTCCTATTGTTTTGGACTCTAATTGACATGATTTCAATGAAACTAACCCCGAACTGACGTTGTTTTCAGCAGAACTACCATGGTGTTGTTTTTGTGAAAAAGTAAAAGTTTTTGGAATGGAAAGAAAATTTGTGAGAAATTTTTATATAATAAATAAGAATTTCTGGAGCCAAGACCTACCGGAGAGGGGCACCAGGGTGGGCATAACCCACCAGGGCGCGCCCCCTCTCCTAGCTCGCCCAAGTGGGTTGTCCCCACCTGGTGGCCCCGCAGACCCTGAAACCGACACTATAAACTCCTATTTTTCCATAAAAATGAGGGAAAAAGAATTATCGTGATCCATGAGACGGAGCCGCCGTCACCTCCTGTTCTTCATCGGGAGGCCAGATCTGGAGTCTGTTTGGGGCTCCGGAGAGGAGGATCTTCGTTCTTCGTCATCACCAACCCTTCTCCATCGCCAATTATATGATGCTCCCCACCGGGAGTGAGTAATTCCTTCGTAGGCTCGCTGGTCAGTGATGAGTTGGATGAGATTTATCATGTAATCGAGTTAGTTTTGTTAGGGCTTGATCCCTAGTATCCACTATGTTCTAAGATTGATGTTGTTATGACTTTGGCATGCTTAATGCTTGTCACTTTAGGCCTGGGTGCCAGGATTTCAGATCTGAACTGTTTATGTTATCACCATTATATCCATATTTTAGATCCGATCTTGCAAGTTATAGTCACCTACTACGTGTTATGATCTGGCAACCCCGGAGTGACAATAGTCTGGACCACTCACGGTGATGGCTGTAGTTTGAGGAGTTCATGTATTCACGATGTGTTTATGCTTTGTTCCCGTTCTCTATTAAAAGGAGGCCTTAATATCCCTTAGTTTCCAATAGGACCCCACTGCCACAGGAGGGTAGGACAAAAGATGTCATGCCAGTTCTTTCCATAAGCACGTATGACTATTTACGGAATACATGCCTACATTATATTGACGAACTGGAACTAGTGTCGTATCGCCCTAGGTTATAACTGTCTCATGATGAATATCATCCAACAAGTCACCAATCCAATGCCTACGAATTTATCTTATATTGTTCTTGCGAAGTTAATACTGCTATCATCACTGTTACACTTGCTACAAAATTACTACTATCACTGTTACCGTTGCTGTTACTGTTATCACTACTATCAAAACTATCATACAAGTTTGCTACTGATCACTTTGCTGCAGATAATTAATCTCCAGTTGTGGTTGAATTGACAACTCAGCTGCTAATACCTTCAAATATTCTTTGGCTCCCCTTGTGTCGAATCTATAAATTTGGGTTGAATACTCTACCCTCGAAAACTGTTGCGATCCCCTATACTTGTGGGTTATCATAGGTATGCCCGAGGATGTTGTCAAGGAGAAGGAGTTCACTTTATCTTTGAAGGGAAAGGCATTGACATGGTATAGGCTATGTGATGATATTGGATCATGGAACTACAATGGATTAAAATTGGAATTTCATCAAAAGTTTTATCTTATGCATCTGGTTCATCGTCATCGGAATTATATATATAATTTTTGGCCTCGTGAAGGAGAAAGTATCGCTCAAGCTTGGGGGAGGCTTAAGTCAACGTTATATTCATGCCCCAATCATGAGCTCTGAAGAGAAATTATTACTCAAAAAATTTATGCTCGACTTTCTCATAATGATCGATCCATGCTCGATACTTCTTGTACTGGATCCTATATGAAGAAGGATATTGAATTCAAATGGGATTTATTGGAAAGAATTAAACGCAACTCAGAAGAATAGGAACTCGACAAAGGTAAAGAGTCAGGTATAAACCTTAAGTTTGATTGTGTTAAATCTTTTATGAATACCGATGATTTTCATGATTTTAGCAATAAATATGGACTTGACTCCAAGATAGTAGCTTCTTTTTGTGAATATTTTGCTACTCATGTTGATCTCCCTAAGGAGAAGTGGTTTAAATATCATCCTCCCATTGAATTTAAAGTAGTAGTACCTATTAAAGTTGAAGAAGAAACTATTACTTATAATGTTGATCCTATTGTTCTTACTACTTATATTGAGAAACCACCTTTTCCTATTAGAATAAAGGATCATGCTAAAGCTTCAACTGTGGTTTGTAAGAGTTATACTAGAACACCTACACCCCCTAAGAAAATTAAAGTTGAAACTAGTATTTCTATGGTTAAAAATCTCTTAGTTGACAATATTGATGGACATGTTATTATTTCTGTGATGAAGCTGCTAGAATTGCTAAACCCGATATGAAAGATAAACATAGACCTGTTGTTGGCATGCCTGTTGTTTCTATTAAAATAGGAGATCATTGTTATCATCGCTTATGTGATGTGGGTGCTAGTGTGAGTGCAATTCCTTATACCTTGTATGAGGAAATTATGATGGATATTGCACCTGCTGAGATAGAAGATATTGATGTTACTATTAAGCTTGCCAATAGAGATACTATTTTACCAATTGGGATAGTTAGAGATGTTGAAGTCTTGTGTGGAAAAATTAAATACACTACTGATTTTCTTGTTATTGGTTCACCACACGATAACTTTTGTCCCATTATATTTGGTAGACCTTTCTTGAACACCGTTAATGCTAAGATAGACTGCGAGAAAGATATTGTTACTGTTGGTTTAGGGGATATGTCTCATGATTTTAATTTCTCTAAATTTCATAGACAACCCCATGATAAAGAATTTCCTAGTAAGGATGAAATTATTGGTCTTGCTTCTATTGACGTGCCTCCTACTGATCCTTTAGAACAAAATTTTCTAGACCACGAAAATGATATGTTTATGAATGAACGAAGGGAAATGGATGAAGTATTCTTTAATCAAGGGCCTATTTCGAAACACAATTTGCATGTTGAAATCCTCAGAGATCCTCCTCCAGCCAAGGGTGATCCCGTGTTTGAGCTTAAACAATTGCCCGATACTCTGAAATATGCTTCTCTTGATGAAAAGAAGATATATCATGTTATTATTATTGCTAACCTTTCAGAGCATGAAGAAAGCAAATTATTGAAAACTCTCAAGAAGCACCATGCCGCTATTGGATATACTCTAGATGATCTTAAGGGCATTAGTCCCACTCTATGCCAGCACAAAATAAAGTTGGAGAAAGATGCTAAACCAGTTGTTGATCATCAACGAAGGTTAAATCCTAAGATGAAAGAAGTGGTAAGAAATGAATTACTCAAGCTTCTAGAGGCAGGTATAATTTATCCTATTGCTGATAGTCAATGGGTAAGCCCTGTCCATTGTGTCCCTAAGAAGGGAGGTATTACTGTAGTTCCTAACGATAAGAATGAATTGATTCCACAAAGAATTGTTACATGTTATAGAATGGTAATTTATTTTCACAAATTAAATAAAGCTATTAGAAAATATCATTACCCTCTACCTTTTATTGATCAAATGCTAGAAAGATTATCCAAGCATACACATTTTTGCTTTCTAGATGGTTATTCTGGTTTCTCTCAAATACCCGTGTGAGAAGTTGATCAAGAGAAAACCACTTTTACTTGCCCTTTCGGTACCTTTGCTTATAGATGTATACCTTTTGGTTTATGTAATGCACCTGCTACCTTTCAAAGATGTATGACTGCTATATTCTCTTACTTTTGTGAAAAGATTGTTGGGGTTTTCATGGATGATTTCTCCCGTTTATGGAACTTCTTTTGACAATTGCTTAAGCAACCTTGATCGAGTTTTGCAGAGATGTGAAGAAACTAATCTTGTCTTGAATTGGGAGAATTGTCACTTTATGGTTAATGAAGGTATTGTCTTGGGGCATAAAATTTCTGAAAGAGGTATTGAAGTTGATAAAGCTAAAGTAGATGCTATTGAAAAGATGTCGTGTCCTAAAGATATATAAGGTATAAGAAGTTTGCTTGGTCATGTTGGTTTCTATAGGAGGTTTATTAAAGACTTCTCTAAAAAATTCTAGGCCTCTCTGTCGTGGTGGGCGCACGGCAGATGCCAAGGGATGGCTAAAGATAGGAGGAGGCTCGAGGGCACTGGTGGGCTCCAGAGGCGAGGTCGGCATGAACGAGCGTGGAACGCAAGACATACCCAGGTTCGGGGCTCTACGGAGATATAATACCCCTAGTCCTGCCGAGTGTGGTTGATGTGTATCAGTATAGAGTTGCTCCTTGAGCTGTATCGGGGAAGAAGGAAGGCGTGCCAAGGCTTAGGCTGCTCCCTCTCCGCGTGTGCGTATTCTACTGATCAGATTTCCTCACCCCCCTTGCATGGAGGCCTCCCGGGCGGTTTTATAGGTCAACCCCTAGGGGTACAATGGTAATGTTACAAGGTCATGGGGCCGGGTTGTCATTGTTCGGGAAGCCAGCGCTGGGACCCGCTGGGGGTCCGGGCTCGCCGGGTTCTCCGGGCGTGGGGCCCGTCGGGTACGGGGGCACTGTTGGCCGTCTTATCGATCGTCAGGGAGTGGCCGGGTTGAGTCGGCTACAGTGGCGCTCTGTCAGGTCGCTGCTTGCTGGCGGCATTGGTGACGATGGTTGCACGGTTGCCACGCCGGCCATGGTCAGCAGGTAGGTGGGACACTGTTTCCACGCCCTCGCTGACCAGAGGCATGGGCGGGGCACTATTGCCTCACTCATCGGTAGGTGGAGACTCGTCCCGTCATATGGCTAGGATGGGACGGGAGCTGACCCATAGCCGGGTTGAGGAACGCGCCAAGGGTGGAGCTGGCTTGTTCGAGATGTCTTGACATTCCGGGCTCGCCTATCTTGAGTTGGTGGTTGGGGCCGGGTTGCGGAGTCTGGACGGGTTGCGGAGTTTGGCCGGGTTGAGGGGCTTGGCCGGGTCGAGCGACCCGGCCATGCATGAGCCGGCTCAAGGGGCTTGCTGGCCCCGTTGTTTTTGAAAAGGATCCAGGTTCCGTTGCCTACCCGGGGTTCATCCCCCCGATAGTAGTCCCCGAAGCTGTGAAGGGCCGCCGTCTTTGGATGGAAGGGCCTTTGTAGTCCCCCCCCCTTGAGGAGGTGAATTTCGCGACCATCGGGTCCGGCAACACCCACTGTGTGCCGGCTTCCGGTAGCCGGATCGCGGTACCCCGACAGGGGCGGGAAACTAAAGAGTCTGTTGAATCTTGGGGTGATCTTTTGAACTTCGCGCGGATGCCCCGTGGCGCCCGGAAGCTATAGAGGCCTGACAGGACACGCGCGCGATAGGACGGGGCGACGCACTAGGGGCCCGTGGCCGCGCACCCTCGGCCCACGTGCGCGGATTTATTGCGGCGTCCGCGGGCCGGTTGCCATTCTCGATGCAGTTACTGCACGCATACGTGCGCAGTTATTGTGGGGAAGTGGGAGGGGCGAGCGCAAACGATCCCACTTCCCCATGTTTCGGCTTGTGGGCTATAAATTGGAGGAGGGGCGGTGGAAGTCATTCTCGCACACGCTCCCCTGCACCTTCTTCCTTCCTCTGCTTCTTGCGACCGCCGCACACCGCGACGCCTGCAGCTTTGAGCTGAGCTTCATCGTCATCTTCTTCCTTTCTCTCTTTCACCCTCGTCCATGGCGCTGCCGTCGGGCTCGTGTCTCGGCGTTCTGGGAACGGGGGTCCCCAGACTTGCCTGCCTGCGGCCTGCGGCGTGGCTCAAAGGGGGGCTCAGCACGGCCCATCTTCACCAACACAAACCCAAGACCCTCGCGAGGGGCCAAGCCTCGCGGGGCGGACGACGTGAAGCTTCCTCAGGCACGGCCTCGTCAGGCTGGCTCACGAGGAGGCGGAGAGATCAAGGCGGGGTACCTCACGAGGAGCCCATGACGCAAGCCATGACAACTCAGGGCGCCAGGCGGGTGCCAGCCCGCGCAGCGTCCTCCTTTCCTCTTTGGTGCAAAGGTGGCAAGGGCAGCCGCGGAGTACCGAGGCATCAGGCAAATGTTGCCATTTCGGTGCAACGAGACCAAGACCAGGAGGACTACGAGACGGAGGTCACTGTGGAGCCCAAGATGGCGTCATCACCAGAGCTTTGCGCAGGCGAAGACTACTTTTGTCAGGATAGCTGATACTTGCTGTCCCCCTTCAAATTAGCCCGCCATTGTTGGCTTCCTTCCCACTCAATATTTGGGGAGAGGACCAGGGCCTCTATAAATAGGACCAGCCACCCACATAGCTGAAGGAAGAGGAGGACGAAAAAGAGGTAGGAAGGAAGAGGCTCGTTAGAAGGGTCGGAAAAGGGAGAGCAGAGAGAGAGAGAGAGAAAGGTGGCTGAACTCCTCCCAGCAGTTCATCGCCTCAGCCAAGAACAGACCCTCGCGAGGCTGTTTTGCCTTGTATTGTTCATCATCATCAGCCCAAGAGGCAATCCACACACCACACACTGGAGTAGGGTATTACACCACAACGGTGGCCCGAACCAGTATAAACCCTGTGTCTCTTGTGTTGTTCTTTCCTTAGTTTAGATGCTAGCACGGCGGAGGGGTGCAGGAAGGTAGGAGGCGAAATCTCCGTGCGCACCCCAGTGTTCGAACCTCAAGGGTCTGCCGGAACCCGAAATCCGACATTTGCCGTGCCAGGTAGGGGTGCACCGGAATTCGTCTTCCACCGCCCCGTTCTCCTCCGACCGTCACGCCCATGTCTGACGCTCGTTGGGCCCGCGCCAAGCGCCGGGCCGCACTCGCTACCCGCGTCGCCCAGACGGCCCCTGTCGGTGGGCATCCACGCCGTTCCCCGTCACCTGCCGTCAACGCCGCCACCGGCCCGGCGGGGGACGAGCGGCAAGCATCGTCCCAGCATCCGTCCATGCGGCAAGACGGCCGCACCGCAACTCCCTCGCTCGCCCCAGCTGGATCTTCGTCCCGCGCGCTCCGCGCCCCATGGAGGCTCGGGCTGCAGTCATCATGGCAAACGAGCTCCTACGCTACCGTCCCGTCGACGATGTCTACGAAGAATGGTTCAACCGCGTCGCCGAGCTCGTCCACGCTGCAGGGGGCTCTTCCGCGCCGTCCGTTCCGCTGCACCGCACCCCGCCCCACGCGGGCGAAGAGGCTCCGGCGGCGCCCCGGCCGCCTCCTCCTCAAGAAGACGCCATGGATCCAAGGCGCATGGCCCCTGGGCGGAACCCCCTCCATCAGGTGCCAGCGCAGCAAGAATAGAGCTGCCAAGAAGTCCCTCGCCCGCCAGAAGCTGCCCGGGCGCTCCCTGCTCCAGCACGTCGTGACCATCCCCCTGCTCCAGCGCGTGGGGACATGCAAGACCAGGCTCTCCGTCACCTAAGGCCTCCCGTGGCCACAGCAGGCTGCCGCACCTACACCACCGAACTACGCAGCGTCGCGTGGCCCGGCAAGTTCAAACCAGACTTGCCTCCTCGCTATAACGGCACGGTCGACCCTGCGGAGTTCCTCCAGCTCTACGAGCTAGGCATCGAAGCTGCCAACGGAGACGAGAAGGTCATGGCGAACTGGTTTCCCATGGCGCTCAAGGACGGGGCCCGCACCTGGCTCTTGAACCTGGCTCCAGGCACAATCTCCTCCTGGGAAGAGATGCGCACCCGCTTCATCGCCAACTTCCAAGGTACTCGCGACCGGCCACCCGCCGTGAGCGACATGCGCCGCATCAAGCAACAACCCGGGGAGACCCTGCAGAAGTACATCCAGCGCTTCCACAACGCACGCCTCAAGATCCCCAAGGTGACTCAGGAGGCCATCATCTTAGCTTTCTCCGACGGCGTGCGCGACATCAAGATGAAGGAGGAGCTGGCGATGCATGAAGACCTGTGCACTTCCTTGGAGCTGTTCAACTTGGCAAACAAGTGCGCCAGGGCTGAGGAGGGGCATCTCTCCCTCCTCGAGCTGCCTGCCGCAGACCCAGAAGAGAAGAAGCTCAAGGCCAAGGATGTGAAGCGCAAGGGGGCTGCAGTGCTCGCGGCAGAACCAGACACCAAGCGGGGCAGAGATCAGCCCGAACCTCCCAAGGGCAGCCGGTACTGCGTGTACCACGACCTCCACACCCACAACACCAACGAATGCCAAGAACTCCGAGCCGTGCGTGAAGGAAGGATCAGCCGTCGCCCCGACCGTGGTGACCGGGGCAACGGTCGAGGAGGAGGAAGAAATGCAGGACGCTGGGAAGACCGTGGGCCACGCCAAGGGTGGCGCGACCAACCTCGCGAGGATCGCTGGCAAGACCCGCCTCGCGAGAGAGGATGGAGGGATCAGTCTCGTGAGGATGGAGGGATCAGCAACGTGGTGGTCACCAAGACCCTCATCAATGGCGGGGCAGGGCTCAACGTCCTGTCCGTGGAGACGTTCAACAACCTCCAAGTGCCCTACAGCCAGCTTCTGCCAACCAAGCCCTTCTCCAGTATCACTGACGGCTCCACGGTCCTGATTGGGCAGGCCTGCCTCCCTGTCACCTTCGGGGCACGCGACAACTACCGCACCGAGCTCATCGACTTCGACGTCGCTCACATTCGCCTGCCGTACAACGCCATCCTTGGGTACCCAGCGCTGGCCAAGTTCATGGTCGTAACTCACCACGGCTACAACGTCCTCAAGATGCCAAGAAGTGGCGGAGTCATCACGGTGCCCTGTGAAGAGAAGGACGCGGTGTGTTCCTTGGAACGAGCCTTTCAGGCCGCATCACTGGAAGACCCGGATCGCGGAAGCAGGAGGCTTCCCGAGACCGCCCCCAATAAGAAGAAGACATCGTCCGGCTCGACCACTCAGGAGGCAGGCCCCTCTGGGCCCGCGCCTACCCAGGGGAGCCTCCCTCCATCGCATAGGAAAGCACGCCCGGCGCCCTCCTCAGGCAGGGCTCGGGGGCTCTCCCTTGGAGGGCCACCGACCTAGCTAGGGTCACGAGGGAGGCACTTGGGCACCACATGGAGGCGTGTTTTGAAGCACGTTTCCCTCAAGAAGGAGCAAGGCAAGGAGATCCAGACCCATAGGAGTTCGTCAGCAAGGCCATTCAGGAGCTACAGGAGTCAAGAGTCATGAGAGGCGCCCGCCGCCTACCAGCAGTGGCCCCCCATCCAGGCGAGGATGGTGGGCTGCGCGTCTGCATCGACATACTAGGGCTCAACCGAGTCGTCTCTCTGGAGTGCCTCTGGCCCTCGCGAGTGGGGTGCTGCAGAGGTCCACCCCACAGCTACGTTCGCATGCCTTACGGCTTGCCGAACGCGGCTGACGCGTACCAGCGCCTCATGAGGGGCATCACGGAGGCACGAGAGGCCAGGCGTTCCGCATCCCTGGTAGAGATGGAGATGGCCCGCGAGGAGCCGCCAGCGCCTCCGGAGCCTCCCGAGGCCCCTGGGCCTGGGGGCTCGTGAGGATCAGCTCCCGCAGCCCCCCGAGCCTGCTACACCAACACCCCTTCGTCCTCAACATCATCAGGTGACATCTTTCGAGTTTTACTTCCAGCTGGGAGCGCCCCCAGGGCTGCATTATTCCCAGGCCGCGTGGGTCCGTCCCTGTGGCGTGTATCCCTTTATTCCATGTTGTTAGCTTACCTTGTTGGGGGCGCCCCTCAGGCTGCATGACCCCCAAATCGCTCCGGCCTGACCCAGTGATCTCCGCATTCCCAGCATCTATTTGAACGAATCCACTCCTTCGCGGCTAATGTGTTTTACCTAGTTGCCTGCTCAGCTGACGCCAACTAACGAAGCTGCTCCCGAACGGCACGACGCTTGCGCATGGGTCCGTCCCTGCAACGCCGACAAACCTGGATGGCTGAGCTCTGGCCGCGGCAGCCCCGCATAGCGTCACCTCGTCAAGCCTTCAGTGCCTCACTACCCCTCGGAAGCAACCAACCGCTGACCGCCAATTGTATGGTCTCCTGAAGGAGCTGCGTCAGGCGAGGCTCTTGTTGTGCTTCCTTTTCTTTTGTCCGCACGAACCGCTTGCACGTTAAAGGGGGGTGCCTGAGCATCGCGACCTGGCATACCAGCGACGGCTGAGATTCGCTCGAGGGCCGGGACCCGAGGACGTAGAGCAGAAAGGGGAGCTAAGGCGAGAGGGAGGAGACACACGAGGACCTCGCCAAGCGACCCCGCTCCTGCCGACGCACGGACCCGGCCACACACCAGAGAGCGGCCCCTGATCCTTGAGATAAGTTATCGCCCGGAAGCGCCAGCTGCTGTGGCACCATCCCCGCACCTAATGCTATCCCTTGTTAGCGACGTCGCTCCCCTTTCTCACCAAACGACGGCTGCTTGGGCACCAAAGGGGACCTTCTGAGCATCGCGACTCAGGGGCTCTTACCGGACTCCGGGTCGCTCACCTCCTGGCCTTGACCACGGCATCGCGACCTGGCATACCAGCGATGGCTGAAGCCGCCTTGGGACTGGGACCTGTCGGCGCAGAGCACCAAGCCCTCGTGAGGTTCGAAAGGGAGGACTGAGCTAAGATGGAATGAGAAACTCGCGCAATTCTACGACAAGTGTTATATATACAAGACAGGATCACAGGCACCTTACAAGCCCCTACGGGACGCGTTTTTGATTCCTCGCATGGAACGGATCCTAAAGGGACACAAACTACGTGCGTCCCTGCAAAAGACGCCATCATCAACAGTGGGCCATCAAGCACCGACGCCAACCCCATCCAAATCAGAGTCGGCGGCGGCCTGACGAGCCCGCCCTGCTCCAAGAGCGTCGCTGGCTCGGGGGCTCGTAGCTATCGTCGCTCGTCTCCGGAGTCGCAAAGAGCTCACTGGAGTCGCTGGAACCTCCGACGCCTCCACCACCTAAGGAGCCTCCAAGGGAGTGGGTGGCGTGCCCAGTCCTCGTCACAGCAGGGCCCTGGCCACCTTCCCCGGGGCAGCACTCCAGCCGGCGCCCGCTCGCATCGAAGACCTTGAAGAGCATCACCGAAGCACCGTCGTAGTCCAAGAGGATCGCGAAGACTCCCCTTGTCCTGCAAACCCGGGCGATCTCCCTCCAGCCCCGGGTCATGTAGACCTCGCCCGGGGCGACGACCGCGACCTCTGCCTCGGTCGCGAGGGTGCTGCAGCCGGCATGCTGCAGCCAGAGCTCCAGGGGCTCCCCCTGCTGGATGATGGAGGTGAAGAAGGGAGGCAGGCGAATCCAAGACTGAAGAGGAATGGCGACATGGAGCACGAATTCTTGGGAGGAGCCCTCGGTGTGGACCCCAGGGGGACGACCCACACCTTCGTGGCCCGTCGGCTCCGACGGCGGCGCCGCCCGTGGCGGTCAGCATCAGCTCCTTCGGGGCCCTCGACATGGGCGTACAATGGAAGCGGGAACCCCGGCGGCGCCCGCTCGCCCCAAGGCCTCGGCACCACCTGAAGGGCCCCTTCATCAGGGCCACGGGGGATGAGCCGTTTCTTCGGTGGGAGAGGGTCTGGCCCCTCTCGGGGAGCCTTTCCCTTCTCTGCCGTCGAGAACCGGCGGATCGGAGCCATCGCGGCAAGACAGAGCAAGGATCGGGAAGAAGGAGAAGCAAGGAGGGGTGGACTAGAAGGGCGCGTGCCGTCCCGTACTTATGGCCGGCGAAGGCCAACCGCCGGCCTCCACGACCGCAGGTAATCATGACCCGTTTTTGCATGCAGGGACTTGTCCCATCCGTGCAGTTGCCGAGGCGTCGTGGGGAAGTGGAGGCGCCCACGTCCAGTCAACCGCCACGCGGCGTCCAAGGCCGCAGGCTGTTAGGGCCTGCGGCGCTTCGCTCTTGCCCTTCCGCCTCCCTGCACGGCCAAGTCCGGGCGCGCCTTGGGCCCGGGGGCTACTGTCGGCGTTCTGGGAACGGGGTCCCCAGACTTGCCTGCCTGCGGCCTGTGGCGTGGCTCAAAGGGGGGCCCAACACGGCCCATCTTCACCAACACAAACCCAAGACCCTCGCGAGGGGCCAAGCCTCGCGGGGCGGATGACGTGAAGCTTCCTCAGGCACGGCCTCGTCAGGCTGGCTCACGAGGAGGCGGAGAGATCAAGGTGGGGTACCTCATGAGGAGCCCATGACGCAAGCCATGACAACTCAGGGCGCCAGGCGGGTGCCAGCCCGCGCAGCGTCCTCCTTTCCTCTTTGGTGCAAAGGGGGCAAGCGTAGCCGCGGAGTACCGAGGCATCAGGCAAATGTTGCCATTTCGGTGCAACGAGACCAAGACCAGGAGGACTACGAGACGGAGGTCACCATGGAGCCCAAGACGGCGTCATCACCAGAGCTTTGCGCAGGCGAAGACTACTTTTGTCAGGATAGCTGATACTTGCTGTCCCCCTTCAAATTAGCTCGCCATTGTTGGCTCCCTTCCCGCTCAATATTTGGGGAGAGGACCAGGGCCTCTATAAATAGGACCAGCTACCCACATAGCTGAAGGAAGAGGAGGACGAAAAAGAGGTAGGAAGGAAGAGGCTCGTTAGAAGGGTCGAAAAAGGGAGAGCAGAGAGAGAGAGAGAGAGAGAAAGGTGGCTGAACTCCTCCCAGCAGTTCATCGCCTCAGCCAAGAACAGACCCTCGCGAGGCTGTTCTGCCTTGTATTGTTCATCATCATCAGCCCAAGAGGCAATCCACACACCACACACTGGAGTAGGGTATTACACCACAACGGTGCCCGAACCAGTATAAACCCTGTGTCTCTTGTGTTGTTCTTTCCTTAGTTTAGATCCTAGCACGGCGGAGGGGTGCAGGAAGGTAGGAGGCGAAATCTCCGCGCGCACCCCAGTGTTCGAACCTCAAGGGTCTGTCGGAACCCGAAATCCGACATCGTGGATGGGCTCAACCATCGCCCTTGACGACATCGCCTATCTTCGCACCTCCAGGCGCTTGCCGGGGAGACGGAGGTTGTCGTGTGCCTGTCGCGGGGCGAGCGGGAGCCGCGGCCGGAGGGCACGGAGCGCGTGGTATTCTACCCGCACTTCAAGCGCGGGTTCAGGCTTCCCGCGAGCACCTTCTTCAACAATTTTCTGGAGTTCTTCGGGCTCCAACCCCACCATCTTGGCACTGGCGCCATCGTGCAGCTTTCGGCCTTCGTCACCCTCTACGAGGGGTACCTGGGGGTCGAGCACACGATTGACCTCTGGGTGCACTTCTTTTCCTTGAAGCAGCAGGGGCCGAGGGCCGGGGAGATGTCCTAGTGCGGGGCCGCCGTCATCTACAAGAGGACGGGCGCTGACTGCCCGAAGATGCCGCTGGAGGATTCTGACAAGAAATGGCAGAATTCTTTCTTCTACGTCCGTAACCTCGGTGCAGACTGCATCAACTTGCCGCCCTTCATCAACTAGCCACCACGGGAGAAGAAGAACTGGGGTTATTACCCCAAGCACCCGTCGCAGGAGGTGCTCAACCTGTGTGAGCGGGTGTCGGTGATGAAGGAGCGGGAAGGGTTCACCGGCACCGACCTCATCACCACCTTTATCAGGCGCCGAGTGCTGCCGATGCAGCAGCGCAACCATCTCATCAGCGACATGACGGGGCTTTAGGACCCCACCCGCATGTCAAACTTGTGGCTGGGGGCGGACCAGGTCGCCCGCCATGTCAACGACATCTCCAAGGCCAACTTGCGGGATGACTGGGAGTTCGGGAAGTCTCCGTACAGCCAGGCGAACCCGGCGGCCGCGGTGAGTCCCTGGTCTCCATACTTTGCTGCTACTCATCTTCTTATTCGCCCCGATGCGATGCGGGAGATACTTTTGAACGCCATCCGGCATCCTTACGACCAGGTGCGGATGCGGAGGAGTGGGTGGACGCGGCGGATCTGGACCTCGGCCAGGACCCGGCCGATACCGAAGGCAAGGCTAGGCCTGGCGGGACCGTAACCTGGCTGTGGCGGAGCTGGAGGCAGCGTCGACCCAGGCCTGGGTTAACGCCGCGGCAACATGGGCGTGGGCCGGCAAGGCCGGAGATGCCGACGGCGACGGCTGTGGCGGCCACGGCCTTCGTGCCGGCGTCGGGGGCAGAGCACTGACAACCCACAAGTATAGGGGATCGCAACAGTTTTTGAGGGTAGAGAAATTTATTGATTCGACACAAGGGGAGCCAAAGAATATTCTCAAGTATTAGCAGCTGAGTTGTCAATGCAACCACACCTGGATAACTTAAGATCTGCAGCAAAGTATTTAGTAGCAAAGTAATATGATAGTAGTGGTAACGGTAGAAAAAGTAATATTTTTGGTGTTTTGTAGTGATGGTAATAATAGCAACGGAAAAGTAAATAAGAGAAGAACAATATGTGAAAAGCTCGTAGGCATTGGATCGGTGATGGAGAATTATGTCGGATGTGGTTCATCATGTAACAGTCATAACATAGGGTGACACAGAACTAGCTCCAATTCATCAATGTAATGTAGGCATGTATTCTGAATATAGTCATACGTGCTTATGGAAAAGAACTTGCATGAAATATTTTGTCCTACCCTCCCGTGGCAGCGGGGTCCTAGTGGAAACTAAGGGATATTAAGGCCTCCTTTTAATAGAGTACCGGACCAAAGCATTAACACATAGTGAATACATGAACTCCTCAAACTATGGTCATCACCGGGAGTGGTTCCGATTATTGTCACTTCGGGGTTACCGGATCATAACACATAGTAGGTGAATATAGACTTTAAAGATAGGATCAAGAACTCACATATATTCATGAAAACATAATAGGTTCAGATCTGAAATCATGGCATTCGGGCCCTGGTGACAAGCATTAAGCATAGCAAAGTCATAGCAACATCAATCTCAGAACATAGTGGATACTAGGGATCAAACCCTAACAAAACTAACTCGATTACATGATAAATCTCATCCAACCCATCACCGTCCAGCAAGCCTACGATGGAATTACTCACGCACGGCGGTGAGCATCATGAAATTGGTGATGGAGGATGGTTGGCGATGACGACGGCGACGGATTCCCCTCTCGGAAGCCCCAAACGGACTCCAGATCAGCCCTCCTGAGAGAGTTTAGGGCTTGGTGGCGGCTCCGTATCGTAAAACAAGATGAATCCTTCTCCTTTATTTTTTCTCCCCGAACACAAATATATGGAGTTGGAGTTGAGGTTGGTGGAGCTCCAGGGGGCCCACGAGGCAGGGGGCGCGCCCAGGGGTGCAGGCGCGCCCCCACCCTCATGGCTAGGGTGTGGGCCCCCTGGCCTTGATTCTTTGCCAATATTTTTTATTATTTCCAAAAATAATCTCCATGGAGTTTCAGGTCATTCCGAGAACTTTTGTTTCTGCACATAAATAACACCATGGCAATTCTGCTGAAAACAGCGTCAGTCCGTGTTAGTTCCATTCAAATCGTGCAAGTTAGAGTCCAAAACAAGGGCAAAAGTGTTTGGAAAAGTAGATACAACAGAGACGTATCAAGCACGGCTGGGATGGCCGTGCAGACATGATGGACCTCGACCAAGAGCTCGTGGTGCTTGAGGATGGCACCCCGCTGCGTACTGACGTGGTCGAGCGGGCGGGGGCTGGCGGAGGCGGAGGCGACGCTGTCTTAAGGGAGGCGCCGCGGACGGCGCCGACGAGCGGGGCATCATTGGTGGTGGGGCCGCATGCCACCCCGACCACCGGAAGGGGCGCCGACCGCGGGGGAGGTGGCCAGCAGAGAGCGCGCCCTGGTGCTCAAGCCAGGGGGCCCCGGGCCGTCGGGTCACAGCCGACGCGCGGCGGGCCCAGCGAGGTCTTCTCGGGCCTCTGACCTAGTAGGAGGCGGCGATGGCCGCCGTCACCCGGCGCCTGCGAGGGTGAGCGGACCGGATCCAGGCCTTCGCCCAGGCCGAGGTGGAGCAGGCGCGGGAGCTGGAGCACCTCGTGACAGTAAGTTCTTTCCTTGCCTTCTATTTTTTCTTTGTGGGGGCGCGCTAGCGCACCCACTGGGTGTAGCCCCCGAGATTCGGGCCAACTGGGTAGGAGTTGTGTTGAATCTTAAGTAGTCATCCTTGTATTGACCGTCGCTTCTTGCAGCAACTGGATTCCTACCGGGTCAGCGTCTTCAACCGGCTCCTCGAGAAGCACCGGCAGCTCAAGGAGCAGCTCGCCGCCAAGGCGGAGGAGCTCCGTGCTGCGGCAAGTATTCTTACGTGTGCTCTTCTTTGGTGGGGGCGCGCTAGCGCACCCACTAGGTGTAGCCCCCGAGATTCGGGCCAACTGTCTAGCAGTTGGCTCGAATCTTATATTGTTATCTTTGTTCCTGACTCTTTCTTCTACAACCGAGGTACTTTCTTGGAGGACCCGGCTGATTCGAGCCGGCCTTCATTACGACCGGTTTGTCCCCGACACTGGCCGGCTTGGGGCCGAGGTGGCGAGGGCGAAGGCGGAGGCGACGGGAGCCCGGCAGGCATTCGATGAAGCCAGCCGGCTGCAGGAGCGGGTGGAGGGCGACTAGGGCCGCCTCGAGGCCGAGGTGGAGCGCCTGAAGGCGGAAGCCACCAAGGTTGTGGAGGCGCAGCGGGCGCTTGCTGAGGCGGACCAGCAGCGCGGCAAGCTTGCCGACGGCAAGGGCCAGCTCCTGGCCAAGGTGGAGCGCCTGAAGGCGCTGGTGGCCCCGGTGGAGGAGACCCGGAAGGGGGAAACCTGTCACCGCGAGGAGGCCGAGAAGACGACCGAGGCCAAGGACGCCGAGCTAAAAGCGGCTCTTGCCAAGGTCGCCGTGCTGGAGAAGTCACTGCAGGAGCGCGACCGCACCCTTGCCCTGGAGCGGCACGATACGTTGCTCGAAGTGCAGCACCTGGACGAGTCCTTCTCCAGTAAGTGCTTCCCTTGGATTCTGCCGGGCTGGGACCCCGACTTCTTGTTCTTGGTAATTTCTTCTGACTTGCGCCTTTTCTTCTTGACAAGGGCCTTTCTGAAGACGCGCGAGCTAGCGGAGGAGGCCATCCGCTTTCAGCGTGAGCCACAAGGGGTCGTCGGCTCCGGGACCGATCCGCAGGTGGCCTGGACCTTCCCGGATATCGTGACCGCCGCCGAGGCTTGTCTGCGAGTCTTGAGCGACCAAATGGGGCGGCTCTCTTAGTATGGTGCGGCGATGACGGCGGCCCTCTGGCCGGGTTCCGTTACACTGAGCAGCTTCACGCGGCTGACGTGGTGGTTGGAGGCGGGGCCGGATCGGCTCCATGACTGGCGCGTTTCTGCTGCTCGTGCTGGCGCCGAGATGGTGCTCAGGTTCACGATGTCTTGGCATGCGGATCTGTCGCTGGACGCGTTGATGGGCCAGCGAGCCGGCTCGGAGAGCCAGCTACAGGCAGAGGCCGGCCGAATCGCTGCACGGGCCAGCTACATCGTCGGATTCGCCTTCCACGATGAGTTCCGGCTGGAGCAGGCGGAAGATGGCGGAGTCGTTCCTGCTGATGACTATGGCCTTCTTCTGGACGACCCGAAGGGCAGCTCCGAGGAGACGGGCGTCTACCGTGATGAGGGCGTCGACGAGGGAGACACCGGCACCTCGGCGAACCCGGAGGCCGCCGAGGGGGATGCCTGAAGCCGCCTATTTGGTAGTAGGTCCACCCACCCACTGGGGGTTTCTGGGTGTAATGAATTCTGGCCTTGGGGCCTGCTTAAATTTGAACTTGTGATGTATAAATTTCGTGGCTGTTTGCACTCTTGCTTTTTTGTCCTTTGAGAAATTTTCTTGCGATTTCCCCCTCTCGGGCTCCCCCCCCCCTCGCGAGTCTGATGGCCGAGGCTCCGATCCGTGACAAGGAGTTTGGCCTTTGAGAGGAGCACGCAGTATTTAGGCTATTGAGATGTTGAGGGCGAGCAAAACACCCACTGGGCCGGCTGGCGGCAACCCGGCGAAGCCCGTTGGTGAGTAGCCGGTCGTGCGGTAACTTAAAGTGGCGTGGCCAGGTTGGGTAACCCCGCGTCTGAGGGAGTCCTGGATTAGGGGGTCTCCAGACAGCCAGACTATATCATTTGGTCGGACTGTTGGACAATGAAGATACAAGATTGAAGACTTCGTCCCGTGTCCGGATGGGACTCTCCTTGGCGTGGAAGGCAAGCTAGGCAATACTGATATGTAGATCTCCTCCCTTGTAACCGACTCTCTGTAACCCTAGCCCCTCCAGTGTCTATATAAACCAGAGGGTTTAGTCTGTAGGACAACAACAATCATACCATAGGCTAGCTTCTAGGGTTTAGCCTCTACGATCTCGTGGTAGATCAACTCTTGTAATACTCATATCATCAATGACAATCAAGCAGGATGTAGGGTATTACCTCCATCAAGAGGGCCCGAACCTGGGCAAAACATCGTGTCCCCTTCCTCCTGTTACCATCTGCCTAAGACGCACAGTTCGGGACCTCCTACCCGAGATCCGCCGGTTTTAACACCGACATTGGTGCTTTCATTGAGAGTTCCACTGTGTCGTCACCGTAAGGCTTGATGGCTCTTTTGATCACCGTAAGGACAGATCTTTGTATTCGGCGGCTTCACACTGCGGGCCAACTCGCTTGGCCATCTGGAGCAGATCGAGAGCTACGCCCCTGGCCATCAGGTCAGATTCGGAAACTTAAACTACACTGCCGACATCCGTGGAGACTTGATCTTCGACGGATTCGAGCCTGTGTCAGGTGCACCGCACAGTCACGATGAGCATGACGTAACTCTACCATCGGACAACATTCGGGAGATCGCATCTGCAACTACTCTGGCCGTCAATTCGGAGCAAATTGCGCCATCTGAGAGCGGAGGGATAGACCCCGCCATGGAGGCCGCACTCTCAGTGGCGATAGAGCCGGATACTGACTTCACCCCTTACGAGAGTCATGTCGCTAAACTACTGGACTCGTCTTCGGCCACGGACTCCGAGCCACCTGCATCCGTGCCCATCGAATCCGACTGGGCGCCGATCATGGAGTTCACCTCCGCGGATATCTTTCAGCACTCGCCTTTCGGCGATGTGCTAAATTCATTAAGGTCTCTCTCCTTGTCAAGAGAACCTTGGCCGAACTATGTCCGGCTAGAATGGGATGCGGACGACAAAGAAATTCACTGCCCTCCCACCACCCACTTAGTAGCCACTGTCGATGATTTAACCGACAGGCTCGACTTCGACTCCGAAGACATCGACGGTATGGACGATGATGCATGAGACGAACAGGAACCACCGCCCATAGGGCGCTGGACCGCCACCTCATCATATGATATATACATGGTGGATACACCCAAAGAAGGCAATGGCGAAGAAACAACGGAGGATGGCCCCTCCAAGAAGCAACCCAAGCGCCGACGTCAGCGGCGCCGCTCTAAGTCCCGCCATAGCAAAAACAACGATAACAGCGCAAGAGAAAATAACACTCCAGTCGACTCCAAAGGAAATGACGACCACATTGCCCTGGCGGCAAAGCATGATGAAGCTGCAAGCGGCGAACATAGTATAGATCCGACATCCGAACACGGCGACGCCGAGGATAAACCTCATCAAACCCCCTCTGGGGAGGAAAACAGTCCGGATGAAGATGCACACATCATCCCGGAAACGCACCTGGAGCAAGAGAACCTCCGCAGAAGGCTTATTGCCACAACAAGGAGTCTGAAGAAGCAGAAGCAAAGGCTTAAGGCCGCACAAAATACGCTCAACAGCAGGTGGAACAAAGTGCTTGACAATGAAGCAAAGTATGGTGGAAGTTACCACACAAAGAGCTATCCAAAGCGCAAGCTATTACCTAAATTCGACGATGAGGCCTTAGAGCCCACACAGCCAAAAAATGAAACGGCTAACCGGCCGGATCCACCACCTTGTGAGCGCGATAGAGCGGCTAACAAAGTCGCACATAAGTCAACACACGATCTACGTGAGGACTTGGGACAAAAATCCAGTATGACCAGATCCATCTATGGATCCAGGAAGCACGCTCCGGTACAAAATCAAAACCGAATACTACAACCGTCCAAACGCCATGGCACATCCCAATATAGGGGTGACGCACACCCCCTATGTTTCACGGATGAGGTGCTGGACCACGAATTCCAGAAGGATTCAAACCAGTGAACATAGAGGTGTACGACGGGACCACAGACCCTGGGGTGTGGATTGAGGACTTTATCCTCCATATCCATATGGCTCACGGAGACGATCTCCATGCCATCAAATACTTGCCCCTCAAGCTTAAAGGACCAACTCGGCACTGGATGAAAAGCCTCCCCGAAAACTCAATTGGAAGTTGGGAGGAGCTCGAGGACGCTTTTCGGGCTAATTTTCAATGGACCTACATCCGACCTCCGGATGCACACGATTTAAGTCATATAATTCAACAGTCCGGAGAGTCCGCCCGAAAGCTTTGGAACAGGTTTCTCACCAAGAAGAACCAAATCGTCGACTGTTCGGATGCCGAAGCCTTAGCAACTTTCAAACACAGCGTCCGAGACGAATGGCTCGCCAGACACCTCGGCCAAGAAAAACCGAGAACAACGGCAGCCCTAACAAGCCTCATGACCCGCTTTTGCGCGGGCGAAGACAGCAGGTTAGCCCGCAGTAGCACCAGCGGTCGAAGCACATCCGAATTCAGGGATGGGAATGGAAAACCACGACGCAATAAAAACAAGCGTCAAAATAAAGAAGATAGCCCAGATAATACGGCGGTAAACGCCGGATTCAGGGGCTCTCGACCAGGTCAGCGGAAAAAGCCTTTCAAAGGCAGCAGAGATGGACCGTCTGGCCTAAACAAGATTCTTGACAAACTATGTCAGATTCATGGCACCCCCGATAAACCTGCAAATCACACCCACAGGGAATGCTAGGTCTTCTAGCAGGCCGGTAAGCTAAACGCCGAACATAAAAGGGGGGAGACACCAAGCGAAGACGAGGACGAACCTCGCCAGCAAAGCACTGGAGGACAGAAAAAATTCCCACCAGAGGTTAAAACAGTAAACATGATCCATGTGACGAAGAGGAGAAGCAAACATGCACTCCAAGACACACGCACCATAGAGCCCGTCACCCCTAGGTTCAACCCCTGGTTGGCCTGCCAAATCACTTTTGATCGCGGGGATCACGCGACAAGCATCCAGCACAAAGGATTGGATGCCTTGGTGTTAGACCCAATAATAAACGGATACCATCTCACACGAGTCCTCATGGACGGCGGAAGTGGTCTAAATCTAATATATCAGGACACAGTCCGCAAAATGGGGATAGACCCGACACAAATAAGCCATAGTAATACTACCTTCAAGGGAGTAATACCAGGCCAAGAGGCCCGCTGTATGGGCTCTCTATTGCTAGAGGTTGTATTCGGTTCTCCCGATAACCTCCGAAGCGAAAGGTTAACTTTCTACATCGCTCCATTCCGAAGTGGCTATCAAGCACTACTCGGAAGAACGGCTTTCGCTCGTTTTAATGCAGTACCGCATTACACTTCTCTCAAGCTTAAGATGCCCGGTCCACGTGGCACCATCACAGTTAGTGGAAATACTGAGCGTTTTCTACATGCGGAAGAGTGTGCGGCGGCTTTAACAGCCGAGCACTAGATGACCTCACCAACCAGAAAAAATGACAGGTCGTCAAGACCATGGACACGGTTAGACGAGTCCGGCGCACCATTACATATACATGAGATTGGTTTGATGATCAAACCCTCCTAGACGGTACCAGGGGCTTCCCGCGTGTAATTAGGGCTAGTCCGGCTCAACTTGACTTATCTTGAATTTTAATGGTTTATTGATAATAACCAATTTTCTGGCACGGCAACTTTCACCTAAGTTCTTCTCTTTTACAGATGACAATCGTGCTACACCCGTCCAGGACACGGCACAACGGAGACACAGGCGCAGACGTGCAGCAGGGACCCGCTCAAAGGTTTCTTTTCATATTAAGACCCTGCGTAAACCTTTTTTACTGTCTCTTGTTGTTCACATCCTCCGGATACTCAATACAACCGAGAAGGATGCTGACGTTATGGGCATGTGGCCACGTCAGGATATTGCACATACCAAGACACCCGGGGTTTATTGTTAAGGGCATTGTTGAGCCCGGCATATGTTATAAAGACCGAATACCTTAGGGAGTGTTCGGCGTCGCGAGTTTGGCCTTATATGCATCAGCTTTGAATCATGTCTTTGGTCAAATGTTGGGTTTGCCTGGCTCCCATGTTTTGGTACCTTACGTTCCGCTATATCGGCTAAGGTAGCACTGGGAGAACTACTACGATTGTGCCCTGGTTCATCCGGATGAGCACCTCAGTAGAGAAAGCCGAAAACTGACTGTCATGATATAGCGCGAGACTAGTCAACCACTCGATGACTCAGCGGAATCTTCGGGATTCCTCCGTGTTAACGAAGGGCCGTTTCCCGGTCATGTACATACGCACCCCGTATTTGGACGAGCGCAGAAGTACCAGGGGCTATATAGTAGCCCCACCGTCAAACTCCTATGGCTAAGTGAAAGTGTTAAAGCAATATAGTCCGATTGCCTCGTTCACTGCGCTACCACCTCCTTAATGGACCAAGATATTGGATCAAGTTTGAGTGTGCGTTCTTTGCGAACACCCCCGTATTATATGCGTGGGGGCGGAAGCCGACGACTGCAAACTTTCAGGTTATATACATATATACATAAATGGCCGCATAGGAGGCATCATAATACTTTCAGGCAAAAGTATAAACACAGCCTTAATAACTCAATAGAACATTGTTTTTCCAATGGGAGTACATGTCACTAGAACATAATATTCTTCAAGCACTGAGCCTCTATTGAACGAGCGCCTTTAAGAACTTCTTCAAAGTAGTGCTCGGCAGCCACTCGGCCGATGGCCGAACCCTGTGTTGCAACAGTGGTGGCCTCCATCTCTGCCCAGTATGTCTTGACACGAGCAAAGGCCATCCGCGCACCCTCTATGCACGCCGACCTCTTCATAGCATCAATGTGCGGCACAACACTAAGGAATTGTTGCACTAAACTAAAGTAACTATTCGACCTTGGCCCTCCCGGCCACAGATGATCCACAACAGACCTCATGGCAAGTCCGGACAACCTATGGAGCTCGGCCCACTCAGCCATTCGCTCATTCAACAGCAACGGACGCATTGGAGCATGGAACTGTGACCAGGACAGCTTTTCCACTTCGCGATCTTTTTGATCCTTGAAGTACTCGGCCGCATCAGCAGCACTTGCTACCAAATCCACGTAGGCGTTTGCAGAACTCCATAGTTGATCAAGAGGAGCATACTTTGGATCTCCGAACTTAGTCCGCAACAAGAAGGGCTTCCCAGCCACGATATCCATAGCTTGACGCAGCTCCTCCTTTGCCGCTCTGATTTTGGAGCGGGCTTCCTTGGCTGCAACCATGGCCTTCTGAAAGCACCAGTGCTCCCTGGGTGGTTTTGGTAATTAATGTCAACATATCTCTTGTTGGACTAACACTTTTACCTAGTATGTTTCAGATAAGTTCAACAATGGAGTGGCATGGACTAGAGGATGTGGAACCCCTTCAAGATGCTAAGGACAAAGGATTGTCTCAAGCTTCAAGATCAAGACTCTACATTTTCTATTTTAGTGATCCAAGATCACATTGAGTGTATAGGAAAAGCCAATACTATCAAGAGGGGATGAGGTGCTGCTTAATGGCTTGCTTGCTCAAAGTGCTTAGTGATATGCTCCAAAACCCTCAACTACCTTCCCACATCCACATATGACCTAAACCAAAAGTCAAACTCGGCATCACCGATTCTATATATCCGGCGCCACCGATTTTCAGATGTCATAGCCACTGCCACAAACCCTACCAAATCGGTTTCACCGATAGGGATCTCGGTCTCACCGAGATGGGATTGTAATCTCTCTGTGTATGTCCATTACCAAGATCGGTCTCACCAAGTTTGAGCAATCGGTACTATCGAGATTACAATGCAAACTCTCTGGTTAGCTTATTACCAAAATCGGTCCCACCGAGTTTGTGTAATCGGTCTCACCGAGTTTGCCTGACCAACTCTCTAGTTAGCTTATTACCAAAATCGGTCCCACCGAGTTTGTGTAATCGGTCACACCGAGATTACATTATGCCCTAACCCTAACCATATCGGTCCTACCGAGTTGCATCTCAGTCCCACCGAAAATCCTAACGGTCACTAGGTTTGCTGAATCGGTCCGACCAAGTTTAACCATTCGGTCCCACCGAGTTTGGCAAATTGTGTGTAACGGTTAGATTCTGTGCAGAGGCTATATATACCCCTCCACCCACTCTTCATTCGTGGAGAGAGCCATCAGAACATACATACACTTCCAATACACATTTTCTGAGAGAGAACCACCTACACTTGTGTTGAGGTCAAGATATTCCATTCCAACCATATGAATATTGATCTCTAGCCTTCCCCAAGTTACTTTCCACTCAAATCTTTTTTTCCACCAAATCCAAATCCTGTGAGAGAGAGTTGAGTGTTGGGCAGACTATCATTTGAAGCACAAGAGCAAGGAGTTCATCATCAACACACCATTTGTTACTTCTTGGAGAGTGGTGTCTCCTAGATTGGCTAGGTGTCACTTGGGAGCCTCCAACAAGATTGTGGAGTTGAACCAAGGAGTTTGTAAGGGTAAGGAGATCGCCTACTTCGTGAAGATCTACCGCTAGTGAGGCAAGTCCTTCGTGGGCGACGGCCGTGATGGAATAGACAAGGTTGCTTCTTCATGGACCCTTCATGGGTGGAGCCCTCCGTGGACTCGCGCAACCGTTACCCTCCGTGGGTTGAAGTCTCCATCAACGTGGATGTACGATAGCACCACCTATCGGAACCATGACAAAAACATCCGTGTCTCCAACTGCGTTTGAATACTCCAAACCCTTCTCTTTACATTCTTGCAAGTTGCATGCTTTACTTTCCGCTGTTCATATACTCATTGCATGCTTGCTTGATATGTAATGTGTTTTTTAAACTTGTGCTTAAACTCCACTTAAACTTAAGAATATTAAAAACTGCAACTTTTGGCACTTAGTGTCTAATAACCCCCCTCTAGACACCTCTTCTCGATCCTTTCAATTGGTATCAGAGCTTTGGTCTCCATTCCCTTGGTTTAAACACCATTGGAGGAGAGATGGATGTGTCTACTTCGGGAAGTCTTAGACATAGAGTACCTATTCTTGATGGAGAGTATTTTCATGAGTGGAAAAAATGAAATGCTTGAGATTTTCAATGAATGTCATTTGAACAAGTACATTACTAGCCCTTGTGCACCTCATGTTGATCCTTTGCACCCTACCCTAGATGAATATATTGACATGATTCGCAATCTTAGAACTATTGAGCTCATCATTAGAGGCTTGCCTAGAAACTTGATTAGATGTTTGCCTACTCTCAAGTGTGCCTACACCATATGGAAATTTCTTGAGGAACTCTTTCCTGATTACTCCTTGAAAGATCTAGATGAAATCCTCCATAAGTCTATTGCTTTGATTAAGATGAGTTCCAATGATCCCAAATTTGGTGACTGCTTATTTGAGCTTACTAATCTTACGAGTGCCAAAGGAGATGTTGGAATCATTAGCAATATCATTTCTAGAGCTATTAGAATTCATAAAGATAACTATAGAAATGATCATTTATCTAATGAATTGCCCTCTCTAGGAATTGATCAATCACAAGATGATGTTGAACATGAATACTCGGATGAGGATGATGATGATGATGATGATAGTGACTATGATCTTGATGATGCGATGAGACACTTTGGTCTTATGGAAAATCTTCACGGCTACATGGCTGGAGGAAAGGAATGGGTCCTTGATAGTGGATGTACTGATCATATGACCGGAGATAAAGACATGTTCCGTGAGCTTGCTGAAAATGACGGCCCTCGAAAGTATGTCACTTTTGGTGATAATTCAAAGGGTAAGGTGGTTGGCCTTGGTAAGGTGGCCATCTCACATGATAGCTCCATACAAAATGTCATGCTCGTTGAATCTCTTGGCTACAACTTACTTTCAGTATCTAGACTTGCTGATTTCGGTTTGAATGTCCTATTTACTGAAGTAGACTGCCAAGTGTTTCGTAGAGATAATCATAAAATGATCTTTACCGGTATACGTAGAGGAGATATTTACATTGTTGATTTCACTAAAAAGGCTCAACCTAAAACTTACTTAATTGCCAAATCTTCTAAAGGCTGGTTGTGGCATAGAAGACTAGGTCATGTTGGTATGCGAAATCTTGATAAGCTTATTAAAGGTGATCATATCCTTGGAATAAAAGATGTCATATTTGACAAGGATAGACATTGTAGTGCTTGTCAAGCAGGGAAACAAGTTGGAGGAAGTCACCGCGCGAAGAACATCATGACCACAAGAAGACCACTCGAGCTACTTCACATGGATCTCTTTGGTCCCAATGCCTATAAGAGTCTCGGTGGTAACTCATTTGGTCTAGTCATAATTGATGATTTTTCAAGATTTACGTGGGTGTTCTTTGTTGATGACAAATCGCGGGTCCAAAAGATCTTCAAAAACTTCGCTAGGAAGGCCCAAAATCAGTTTGACGTGAAGATCAAGAAGGTTCGGAGCGACAACAGAACGGAGTTCAAGAATGCAAATGTGGACACCTCCACCCACTGTGTGGAGGCTATATATACCCCTCCACCCACTCTTCATTCCTGGAGAGAGCCATCAGAGCATACCTACACTTCCAATACACATTATCTGAGAGAGAACCACCTACACTTGTGTTGATGTCAAGATATTCCATTCCAACCATATGAATCTTGATCTCTAGCCTTCCCCAAGTTGCTTTCCACTCAAATCTTTTTTTCCACCAAATCCAAATCCTGTGAGAGAGAGTTGAGTGTTGGGGAGACTATCATTTGAAGCACAAGAGCAAGGAGTTCATCATCAACACACCATTTGTTACTTCTTGGAGAGTGGTGTATCCTAGATTGGCTAGGTGTCACTTGGGAGCCTCCAACAAGATTGTGGAGTTGAACCAAGGAGTTTGTAAGGGCAAGGATATCGCCTACTTCGTGAAGATCTACCGCTAGTGACGCAAGTCCTTCGTGGGCGATGGCCGTGATGGAATAGACAAGGTTGCTTCTTCATGGACCCTTTGTGGGTGGAGCCCTCTGTGGACTCGTGCAACCATTATCCTCCGCGGGTTGAAGTCTCCATCAACGTGGATGTACGATAGCACCACCTATCGGAACCATGACAAAAACATCCGTGTCTCCAATTGCGTTTGAATACTCCAAACCCTTCTCTTTACATTCTTGCAAGTTGCATGCTTTACTTTCAGCTGCTCATATACTCATTGCATGCTTGCTTGATATGTATTGTGTTTGTTAAACTTGTGCTTAAACTCCACTTAAACTTAAGAATATTAAAAACTACAACTTTTGGCACTTAGTGTCTAATCACCCCCCTCTAGACACCTCTTCTCGATCCTTTCACCTTCTCCAGGTCCATCGCCCTCGCTCGGCTTTCTTTTTCAAGAAGCTGGTAACGGTCAGCGGCATCTTTCAACTCAATGGCCATCTTGGCTATTCTTTCCTTGCTCTGGCAATGTGCGGCATGTTCGGCCCTCAACTCTTCAACGGCCTTTAGAGCGGCCGCATCGCTATTCCTTGCTTGTTCCTTGGCTCGGGCGAGCTCCGCCCGAAGGGTCTCCGCGGTGGCAGCTCCATCTGCAGTCACAACATATTAAGGATACTGGCATCATGCTCCTCTTACCCTATGTGTTGATCACCAGAAAAACCACTATTTAAAATTGTAATCACATGAAGTTTTTGTTGTTGAACCTGATGGACATGAATGAAGTTATAGCCTAATTTCAAATTGAAATTTGGTACAATTTTAAATAGCAGCAATTAAATTAAGGTGAAAATACGCTCCGCATGTCATTACGGTGCACACGGTCTATAAAGCACAACATGTGTGATATACATCATAATCCGACATGGTCACGAAGAGGAAACACGTGTAACCATGCACACAATCACGGAGAGGAAACGTGTGTGATGTCAGACAATATCACAAACAGTGCGAGAAAACTAAATGTTTCTGATAGTCGCCTTATCATACACACTTTACAATCATGACTTGTTTTTGATGTGGCACGCATAATAAATGTTGCACCACAGAATACCGACTGCGATGGTAATGCGAGCACAAATGAGTAGCAAGGATGCAGCATTTGGGATATGCGAGATATCACAAACAGTTGTCTGAAGACTCACGTTTGGGATACATGCCAACAATGAATACACTTAGTTATGCAAAACATATACATTGCTACTCCCCATCCTCAACGGTTTCTGGGTCATGTGGGAAGGACCCCCCCTCCCCCTATCGCACACAGAGGCTAGGTGACGGTTTAAAATGCCGTCGTGGAAAGGGGTTAAAAACCGTTTGTATAGCAACTCGTTGTACCAGTGAAGCGACAGATTCACTCGTCCGTCTTATGGTAGGTCATGGCGACATGCATGTATGACCAAAATATGAGTACATGCATGCGTCCCGCCGACACAAAGTGGGGGTGGGGCAAGCACCCTAGCTACGACCTTAGCCTATCATTATAGATATATCCAAGGGGGGTTCCGGTTTGCGAGGCATGTGCCACCAAAGTTGTGCATTGTGTATTTGAACATCACATTCTTTATTACTACATATATTTGGCCACTTCCGGATGGTTGTTGTCTTCTGGCCCCTCGCACCCGATCTTCGACGACACGTCCACCCATGGGCCCGCACGGTCAAAGTTGTGCATTCGGAATTTGAACATCACACATCACCCTTTTCAGTCATATATATTTGGGCCACATGCTGGTGTGGTTGTCTTCTGACGCTCTCTCACGTTCAATACATCTCGACATAATTAATGCTTCCATAAACTCAAATACAAATCCAATATAATTACTACAGTTTATTTATTTGATTTTAGTTTAAACTAAAGTCAAATATAAATCCAATAATATGACTAAAGTTCATTTGTTTGAATCAAACTAGAGTCAAGTACAAACCCCAAAATGGTTTACTATGTGTAAATAGTTTTCAAACTTTATTTGAGCTTGAACTAAATTTAATTTGAGTACATCTTTACCTAAAGTCAAATATTAACTCCAAAATATTTACTAGGTTTAATTCTATTCATTAAACCATATTGCAATAGTTTATTTAATTTGAACCTAGGGTTCCAAAGTTATGATCAAACTATGTTTGAATTAAATCCAAATATTATTTGAATTTCCCAAAGTCAACTAATAATCCCAAAATATTTAGTAAGGTCCATATTACAGTTTCTGAACTTATTTTTATCATAATTGTTTTATTAAACAATTTTCATTTCAAAGTTAAACCAATTTAGGTTAAATTTCTATTTGAATTATGGCTTCTACTATATTCTGTTTAAAATAATATTTTTTAAATTATTCAAATTTGAACTAAAGTGTTCTGAGATGAAATTATATTTCATTAGGTTCAATTTGAAAAAAGAATCAATTTATTTGGATTTATAATTTGCAAGTTATGCCCTATTTAAATTTGAATTCATTCTGCTTGAAATCAAATTTTAGATTACTCAAATTCAAAATTTCAGGGGGGGGTTAGTATATTTAGGGTGATAGTATATTTCCTAAGGATCATTTTGCAAAAAGAATCCTTCAATTTGGACATACAGATAAAAAGTTGTGAGTGTTTTAAGTTGAGGGGGTTTTCTGTAAAATTTCTATTTAATTCAATTTAACAAAAAATGAGTGGATGAAGTTTGCGATAATGTTGGGCGACGGGGCTGTTTCTGATTGGCCCATACTGTTTCAGTTTAAGCGAGTGTGTGTGTGTGCGCGCGCGCACGCGCCATTCGATCTAAACGAACGGGCGATAGTAGATCGAGCGAGGGGCTCACCGACTAGGTCGTCGGAGTTGGCGCCAGAGAACGCGTGTATGGCGGCGGACAACGCCTAGATTTTGGTGTGGCCGAGGACGGTGATGCATGGGGTTTCCAATGCGGCATAGGGCACGGGCGGACATGGCTCGATGTCGTGGGGTCGATGGTGGCCTCAGGCGGGGCTAGGGACGACAGCCGTGAGCGGAGCGAGCTCTCCAGAGTTCGCTGCCGCGGCAGAGGTCTCGGGTGTCGTCGCCGGTGAAGAAAATGAGCTCCTGGAGACGAGTGGATGGGGTTAGTAGGTGCACGGCAGCAAGGCGAACAAGGTGGACATGGTGAGGGGCCTAGAGCTCACCGTGGTTGCCAGAACTTCAACACCGACGGCGAGGAGGTTCGGCTGCCAGTGGAGTCGGCCTTCCAGAGGGCTATGGGTTCGCGAAGGTTGTCTGGCAGGTGCACGTGGGGACAAGGAGTTGAATTGTGGCAAGGGTGAAGGAAATAGGCCCTAGAGGCAATAATAAAGTTGTTATTTATATTTCCTTATATCATGATAAATGTTTATTATTCATGCTAGAATTGTATTAACCGGAAACTTAGTACATGTGTGAATACATAGACAAAGTGAGTGTCACTAGTACGCCTCTACTTGACTAGCTCGTTAATCAAAAGATGGTTAAGTTTCCTAGCCATGGACAAAGAGTTGTCATTTGATGAACGGGATCACATCATTAGAGAATGATGTGATGGACTAGACCCATCCATTAGCTTAGCATTATGATCATTTAGTTTATTACTATAGCTTTCTTCATGACGTATACATGTTCCTATGACTATGAGATTATGCAACTCCCGAATACCGGAGGAACACCTTGTGTGCTATCAAATGTCACAACGTAACTGAGTGATTATAAAGATGCTCTACAGGTGTCTCTGATGGTGTTTGTTGAGTTGGCATAGATCAAGATTAGGATTTGTCACTCCATGTATCGAAGAGGTATCTCTAGGCCCTCTCGGTAATGCACATCACTATGACCCTTGCAAGCAATGTCGCTAATGAGTTAGTTGCGGGATGAAGCATTATGGAACGAGTAAAGAGACTTGTCGGTAATGAGATTGAACTAGGTATGATGATACCGACGATCAAATCTCGGGCAACTAACATACCGATGACAAAGGGAACAACGTATGTTGTTGTGCGGTTTAACCGATAAAGATCTTCGTAGAATATGTAGGAACCAATATGAGCATCCAGGTTCCTCTATTGGTTATTGACCGAAGATGTGTCTCGGACATGTCTACATAGTTCTCGAACTCGTAGGGTCCGCACGCTTAATGTTCGATGACGATATGTATTATGAGTTATGTGATTTGATGTACCGAAGGTTGTTCGGAGTCCCAAATGAGATCACGAACATGACGAGGAGTCTCGAAATGGCCGAGACATAAAAATTGATATATTGGAAGGTTATATTCGGAGACCGAAATGGTTCCGAAGTGTATCGGCTATTTTTCGGAGTACCGTGAGGTTACTGGAACCCCCCGGGGGATTAATGGGCCACAATGGGCCTTAGTGGAGAATATAAAGGGTCGGGCAGAGGTGGCGCCCCCCCCCTTGCCCGGTCCAAATTGGACAAGGGAAGGGGGCGCCCCCCCTCCTCCTTCCTTCTCTTCTCTCCTCTTTCCCTACTTCTCCTTCTTGGACTAGGAAAGGGGGAAACCTACTCCTACTAGGAGTAGGATTCCTCCCCCCTTGGCACGCCCCTTGTGGCCGGCCAGCCTCCTCCTCCCCTCCTTTATATATGGGGGAGGGGGCACCCCATAGACACACAAGTTGATCTTTAGCCGTGTGCGGTGCCCCCCTCCACAATTTTCCACCTCGGTCATATTGTCATAGTGCTTAGGCGAAGCCCTGCGTCGATAACTTCATCATCACCATCAACACACCGTCGTGCTGATGCAACTCACCCTCGGCCTCAAATGGATCAATAGTACGCGGGACATCACCGAGCTAAACGTGTGCAGATCGCAGAGGTGCCGTGCGTTCGGTACTTGATCGGTTGGACCACGAATACATTCGACTACATTAACTGTGTTACTTAACGCTTCTGCTTTCGGTCTATGAGGGTACTTAGACACACTCTCCCATGTTGTTGCTATGCATCTCCTTGATAGATCTTGCGTGATCATACATGTTTTTTTGAAATACTGCATTCCCCAACAGTGGCATCCGAGTCAGGTCTATGCGCAGATGTTATATGCACGAGTAGAACACAAAGAGTTGTGGGCAATAATAGTCATATTGCTTACCAGCATGTCATACTTTGATTTAGCGGTATTGTTGGATGAAGCGGGCCAGACCGACATTACATGACCGCATTCATGAGATTGGTTCTACCAACGTGCTTCGCACACAGGTGGCTAGTGGGTGTCTGTTTCTCCAACTTTAGTTGAATCGAGTGTGACTACGCCCGGTCCTTGTTGAAGGTTAAAACAACACACTTGACGAAAAATCATTGTGGTTTTTGATGCGTAGGTAAGAACGGTTCTTGCTAAGCCCATAGCAACCACGTAAAACTTGCAACAACAAAGTAGAGGACGTCTAACTTGTTTTTGCAAGGCATGTTGTGATGTGACATGGTCAAGACGTGATTATATAAATTGTTGTATGAGATGATCACGTTTTGTAACAAAGTTATCGGCAACTGGCAGGAGCCATATGGTTGTCGCTTTATTGTATGAAATGCAATCGCCATGTAATTGCTTTACTTTATCACTAAGCGGTAGCGATAGTCGTGGAAGCAATAGTTGGCGAGATGACAACGATGCTATGATTGAGATCAAGGTGTCAAGCCGGTGACGATGGTGATCATGATGGTGCTTTGAAGATGGAGATCAAAGGCACAAGATGATGATGGCCATATCATATCACTTATATTGATTGCATGTGATGTTTATCTTTTATGCATCTTATTTTGCTTAGTACGGCGGTAGCATTATAAGATGATCTCTCACTAAATTTCAAGGTATAAGTGTTCTCGCTGAGTATGCACCGTTGCTACAATTCGTCGTGTCGAGACACCACGTGATGATCGGGTGTGATAAGCTCTACGTTCACATACAACGGGTGCAAGCCAGTTTTGCACAAGCAGAATACTCAGGTTAAACTTGACGAGCCTAGCATATGCAGATATGACCTCGGAACACTGAGACCGAAAGGTCGAGCGTGAATCATATAGTAGATATGATCAACATAGTGATGTTCACCATTGAAAACTTCTCCATCTCACGTGATGATCGGACATGGTTTAGTTGATATGGATCACATGATCATTTAGATGACTAGAGGGATGTCTATCTAAGTGGGAGTTCTTAAGTAATATGATTAATTGAACTTTAATTTATCATGAACTTAGTACCTGATTGTATTTTTCATGTCTATGTTGTTGTAGATAAATGGCCTGTGATGTTGTTCCGTTGAATTTTAATGCGTTCCTAGAGAAAGCTAAGTTGAAAGATGATGGTAGCAACTACACGGACTGGGTCCGTAACTTGAGGATTATCCTCATTGCCGCACACAAGAATTACGTCCTGGAAGCACCGCTGGGTGCCAAACCCGCTGCAGGAGCAACACTAGATGTTATGAACGTCTGGCAGAGCTAAGCTGGTGACTACTCGATAGTTCAGTGTGCCATGCTTAACGGCTTAGAATCGGGACTTCAACGACATTTTGAACGTCTGGAGCATATGAGATGTTCCAGGAATTGAAGTTAATATTTCAAGCAAATGCCCGGATTGAGAGATATGAAGTCTCCAATAAGTTCTATAGCTGCAAAATGGAGGAGAATAGTTCTGTCAGTGAACATATACTCAGAATGTCTGGGTACCATAACCACTTGACTCAACTGGGAGTTAATCTTCCTGATGATAGTGTCATTGACAGAGTTCTTCAGTCACTGCCAGCAAGCTACAAAAGCTTCATGATGAACTATAATATGCAAGAGATGGATAAGACAATTCCCATCTCTTCGCAATGCTAAAGGCTGCAGAGGTAGAAATCAAGAAGGAGCATCAAGTGTTGATGGTTAACAAGACCACTAGTTTCAAGAAAAAGGGCAAAGGGAAGAAGGGGAACTTCAAGAAGAACGACAAGCAAGTTGCTGCTCAAGTGAAGAATCCCAAGTATAGACCTAAGCCTAAGACTGAGTGCTTCTACTGCAAAGGGACTCGTCACTGGAAGCAGAACTGCCCCAAGTATTTGGCGGATAAGAAGGATGGCAAAGTGAAAGGTATATTTGATATACATGTTATTGATGTGTAGCTTACTAATGCTCGCAGTAGCATCTGGGTATTTGATACTGGTTCTGTTGCTAATATTTGCAACTCAAAACAGGGGCTACGGATTAACAAAAATTGGCTAAGGACGAGGTGACGATGCACGTGGGAAATGGTTCCAAAGTCGATGTGATCGCGGTCGGCACACAACCTCTACATCTACCTTCGGGATTAGTATTATGCCTGAATAATTGTTGTTTGGTGCCAGCGTTAAGCATGAACATTATATCTGGATCTTGTTTAATGCGAGACAGCTATTCATTTAAATCAGAGAATAATGGTTGTTCTATTTATATGAGTAATATCTTTTATGGTCATGCACCCTTGATGAGTGGTCTATTTTTATTGAATCTCGATAGTAGTGATACATATTCATAGTATTGAAGCCAAAAGATATAAGTTTAATAATGATAGTGCAACTTATTTGTGGCACTACCGTTTAGGTCATATTAGTGTAAAGTGCATGAAGAAACTCCATGTTGATGGGCTTTTAGAATCACTTGATGCTTGCGAACCATGCCTCATGGGCAAGATGACTAAGACTTCGTTCTCCAGAACAATGGAACGAGCAACAGACTTATTGGAAATAATACATACTGATGTATACGGTCCGATGAGTGTTGATGCTCGTGGGGGGTATCGTTATTTTTCTGACCTTCAGACATGATTTGAGCAGATATGGGTATATCTACTTGATGAAACATAATTCTGAAACATTTGAAAAGTTCAAAGAATTTCAGAGTGAAGTGGAAAATCATCGTAACAAGAGAATTAAATTTCTACGATCTGATCATGGAGGTGAATATTTGAGTTACGAGTTTGGTCTTCATTTGAAACAATGCGGAATAGTTTCGCAACTCACGCCACCTGGAACACCATAGCGTAATGGTGTGTCCGAACGTCGTAACCGCACTTTATTAGATATGGTGCGATCTATGATGTCTCTTACTGATTTACCGCTATCGTTTTGGGGTTATGCTTTAGAGACGGCTGCATTCACGTTAAATAGGGCGCCATCAAAATCCGTTGAGACGGCACCATATGAATTGTGGTTTGGCAAGAAACCCAAGCTTCAACCTGATAAGATCGAACCCAAATCAGAGAAATGTGTCTTCATAGGATACCCAAAGGAGACTGTTGGGTACACCTTCTATCACAGATCCGAAGGCAAGATATTTGTTGCTAAGAATGGATCCTTTCTAGAGAAGGAGTTTCTCTCGAAAGAAGTGAGTGGGAGGAAAGTAGAACTTGATGAGATAATTGTACCTGCTCCATTATTGGAAAGTAGTTCATCACAGAATTCCAGTGATTCCTACACCAATTAGTGAGGAAGCTAATCATGATGATCATGAAACTTCTGATCAAGTTACTACCGAACCTCGTAGGTCAACCAGAGTAAGATCCGCACCAGAGTGGTATGGTAATCCTGTTCTGGAGGTCATGTTACTTGACCATGACGAACCTATGAACTATGATGAAGCGATGATGAGCCGAGATTCCGCAAAATGGCTTGAGGCCATGAAATCTGAGATGGGATCCATGAAGTATGGACTTTGGTTGACTTGCCCGATGATCGGCAAGCCATAGAGAATAAATGGGTCTTCAAGAAGAAGATTGACACTAATGGTAATGTTACTGTCTGCAAAGCTCGACTTGTTGCGAAAGGTTTTTGACAAGTTCAAGGAGTTGACTACGATGAGACCTTCTCACCCATAGTGATGCTTAAGTCCATCTGAATCATGTTAGCAATTGCCGCATTTTATGATTATGAAATTTGGCAAATGGATGTCAAAACTGCATTCCTTAATTGATATCTTAAAGAAGAGTTGTATATGATGCAACCAAAAGGTTTTGTCGATCCAAAAGGTGCTAACAAAGTGTGCAAGCTCCAGCGATCCATTTATGGACTGGTGCAAGCATCTCGGAGTTGGAATATACGCTTTGATAGTATGATTAAAGCATATGGTTTTATACAGACTTCTGGAGAATCCTGTATTTACAAGAAAATGAGTGGGAGCTCCGTAGAATTTCTGATATTATATGTGGATGACATATTGTTGATCGGAAATAATACTAAATTTCTGAATGGCATAAAAGGATACTTGAATATGAATTTTTTCAATGAAAGACCTCGGTGAAGCTGCTTATATATTGGGCATCGAGATCTATAGAGATAGATGAAGATGCTTACTAGGACTTTCACAAAGCACATACCTTTTGAAGAAGTTCAAAATGGATCAAGCAAATAAAGGGTTCTTGCCTGTGTTACAAGGTGTGAAGTTGAGTGAGACTCAATGCCCGACCACTGCAGAAGATAGAGAGAAAATGAAAGTCATTCCCTATGCCTCAGCCATAGGTTCTATCATGTATGCAATGTTGTGTACCAGACCTGATGTGTGCCTTGCTATTAGTTTAGCAGTGAGGTACCCAAGTAATCCTGGAGTGCATCACTATACAGCGGTCAAGAACATCCTGAAATACCTGAAAAGGACTAAGGATATGTTTCTCGTTTATGGAGGTGACAAAGAGCTCGTCGTAAACGGTTACGTTGATGCAAGCTTTGACACTGATCCAGATGACTCTAAGTCACAAACTGGATACGTATTTTTATTGAATGGTGGAGCTGCCAGTTGGTGCAGTTGTAAGCAGAGCGTCATGGCGGGATCTACGTGTGAAGCGGAATACATAGCTGATTCGGAAGAAGCAAAAGAAGGAGTCTGGATGAAGTAGTTCATATCCGATCTAGGTGTAATACCTAGTGCATCGGGTCCAATGAAAATCTTTTGTGACAATTGATACGTCTCTGTCGTATCTATAATTTTAGATTGTTCCATGCCAATATTCTATAACTTTTATATACTTTTGGCAACTTTTTATAGTATTTTTGGGACTAACATATTGATCTAGTGCCCAGTGCCAGTTCCTGTTTGTTGCATGTTTTTGTTTCTCAAAAAATCCATATCAAATGGAGTCCAAACGGGATAAAAATTGACGGAGATTTTTTTGTAATATGTGTGAATTTCGGGAAGTGAAATCAATGCGAGACGATGCTTGAGGGGCCCATGAGGCAGGGGGCGCGCCCCAGGGGGCAGGCACGCCTCTGACCCTCGTGGCCACCCCGTAAGGCAGTTGGTGCCCTTCTTTCTCCGCAAGAAAGCTAATAGCCGGATAGAGATCATGTTAAAATTTCAGCCCAATCGGAGTTACGGATCTCCGAGAATTTAAGAAACGGTGAAAGGGAGCAATCAGGGAACGCAGAAACAGAGAGAGACAGAGAGACAGATCCAATCTCAGAGGGGCTCTCGCCCCTCCCATGCCATGGAGGCCATGGACCAGAGGGGAAACCCTTTCCCATCTAGGGAGAAGGTCAAGGAAGAAGAAGAATAAGGGGGATCCTCTCCCCCTCTCTTCCGGTGGCGCCGGAACGCCGCCGGGGCCATCATCATCACCGCAATCTACACCAACAACTTCACCACCATCATCTCCAACTCTTCCCCCCTCAATGCAGCGGTGTAACCCCTCTTTTACCCGTTGTAATCTCTACTTAAACATGGTTCTCAACACTATATATTGTTTCCCAATGATGTATGGCTATCCTATGATGTTTGAGTGGATCCGTTTTGTCCTATGGGTTAATTGATGATCGTGATTGGTTTGAGTTGCATGTTTTATTATTGGTGTTGTCATATGGTGCTCTCCGTGTCGTGCAAGTGTGAGGGATCCCTGCTGTAGGGTTTGCAATATGTTCATGATTTGATTATGTTGGGTGGCGTGAGTGATAGAAACACATACCCGAGTAAGTAGGTTGTTTACGTATGGGAATAAAGAGGACTTGATGCCCTATAAAGCTATGGTTGGGTTTTACCTTAATGATCTTTAGTAGTTGCGGATGCTTGCTAGAGTTCCAATCAGTGCATATGATCCAAGAAGAGAAAGTACGTTAGCTTATGCCTCTCCCTCAAATAAAATTGCAATAATGATTACCGGTCTAGTTATCGATTGCCTAGGGACAAATAACTTTCTCGTGACAAAAAGCTCTATACTAAAACTAACTTAGTTGTGTCTTCATCTAAACATCCCCTATTTTTTGTTTACGTGCTCTTTATTATCTTGCAAACCTATCCAACAACACCTACAAAGTACTTCTAGTTTCATACTTGTTCTAGGTAAAGCGAACGTTAAGCGTGCGTAGAGTTGTATCGGTGGCCGATAGAACTTGAGGGAATATTTTTTCTACCTTTAGCTCATCATTGGGTTCGACACTCTTACTTATAGAAAGAGGCTACAATTGATCCCCTATACTTGTGGGTTATCAAGACCTTTTTCTGGCACCATTGCCGGGGAGTTATAGCGTGGGGTGAATATTCTCATGTGTGCTTGTTTGCTTTATCACTAAGTAATTTTTATTCAATGTTCTAAGTTGTTCTCTATCTTTAGTTATGAATATGGAACACGAAATACCAAAAAAATAGGTTTACTTGCTACTCATGGAGATGGGGAACCTCCTAAAACCCTCGATGCTCATTATGTGAAAGATATTATGTAGTACTTTGATAATCCTGAGAAAACCCCATTCAACTATGAATGGGAGACACGTTGGATCAACGTGAATACTTTAGGGATTATCGCTTGACTCAAAAAGGGAAACTATTATGGGATCAAATTTATATGTTGCATTGGTATGCTCGGCAACTATGCTTGAGATATGATTATACTTGTTGCTCTAGGATGAAGGCTCCACACCTTCCCTTTTCATGCGAATTTAATGATAATGAAACCTTAGCTTCTTATGCTAATGGTATATATGATTACTGTGATGTGGAATGAATAGAAGAATTCGTTGCTTTTATGGGTGCTTATGAAATTGAATCTTTGTTTAAAGAGTGTGAAAATCTTGATGATGCTATTTACAGACCTGAAAATTTTGCTATACTTAAATATTGCTATGAAAATTATGAATTCAATTCCAATATTGATGATTTTATTGAGAGAGTCTCTGCTGTCCAAGAAGAGATTAATATTTTGCAGGAGTCTATGGAAGAAGAAATTGATGAAACTGTGGGCTCATTGGATGAAAAAGATGATGAGGAGAGCGAAGAACAAAAGGAGGAAGAGTGGATTAGCTACACGTGCCCACCTTCTAATGAGAGTAACTCTTCAACTCATAAATTGCTTAATTTCCCTTCCTGCTTACCGAAGGATGATTCCTATGATGATTGTTATGATCCCGTTGATTCTTTTGAAATATCCCTTTTTGATGATGCTTGCTATGCTTGTGGACAAGATGCCAATATGAATTATGCTTATGGAGATGAACTTGCTATAGTTCCTTATGTTAAACATGAAATTGTTGCTATTGCACCCACGCATGATAGTCCTATTATCTATTTGAATTTTCCCGACTACACTATATCTGAGAAGTTTGCCCTTATTAAGGATTATATTGATGGGTTGCGTTTCACTACTATACATGATGATTTTGATATATATAATATGCATGTGCTTGCTGCTCCTACTTGCAATTATTATGAGAGAGGAACTACATCTCCGCCTCTCCATGTTTCCAATATGATAAAATTGCAAGAAATTGTTTATACTATGCATTGGCATTTACTATGTGTGCATGAATTGTTCTTTTATGACATGCCGATGCATAGGAAGAGAGTTGGACTTCATCATTACATGATATATGTTACTTTGTGCTCTCTACTAAATCACAAATCATTGTTAATTAAAATTAGCTTTGATATACCTTGGGATCCGGGTGGATCCATTACTTGAGCACTATATGGCTGGCTTAATGGCTTTAAAGAAAGCGCTGCCTGGGAGACAACCCGGAAGTTTTAGAGAGTCATTTATTTCTGTTGAGTGCTTTTATATAGTTTAAAAACAAAACAGTAAAGAGGGGAACCCAAAACTTTTCAAAAAGGAAAGTGAAAGTGAGAGAGGCAAGCATTGTTGAAGTGGGGGAGCTCCTTGAACTTTATTCATGCTCACGGAAACTTTGTGAATCTTGATTACAGAAACTTCTCAACAAAAATAATTATCCCCTTGTACAATTCAATTGTACTATAAAAATAATGTCACAAGATTTGCCTTTAGGATGTTTACATTGCTTGTTGGTTTGTGGGGTGCAGAACAGAAACTTTGGCTGTAGTGCGCGATTTTACATTTTTACTGGAACATCAAACGGCTCTGAAACTTTTTGCACTGCCTTTCTATACAAATTATTTATTTTTCCTAATTTTGTAAGAATGTTTGGAGTACCAGAGGTATGGTGAATGTTCAGATTACTACAGACTGTCCTGTTTAAGACAGATTCTGTTTTTGATGCATAGTTTGCTTGTTTTGATGAAACTATCGATTCCCATCAGTGGATTAAGCCATGGAAAATTTATATTACAGTAGCTACAATGCAAAAACAAAATATGAATTGGTTTGCAACGGTACTTAGAGTAGTGATTTGCTTTATTATACTAACGGATCTTACTGAACTTTTTGTTAAGTTTTGTGTGATTGAAGTTTTCAAGTTTTGGGAGAGATCACGATGGATGAAGGAATAAGGAGTGGCAAGAGCCTAAGCTTGGGGATGCCCGAGGCACCCAAGGAAATATTCAAGGACTCCCAAGCAACCAAGCTTGGGGATGCCCCGGAAGGCATCCCCTCTTTCTTCTAACAATCATCGGTAATTTTACTTGGAGCTATATTTTTATTCGTCACATGATATGCGTAAATCTTGGAGCATATTTTGCATTTAGTTTTCACTTTTCTTTGATGTACCATGATGGTATGAGATAGTCCATGGTTGATTTATATAATGCTCTTTGCACTTCACTTATATCTTTTGAGTATGGCTTTATAGAATGCTTCATGTGCTTCACTTATATCATTTGAAGTTTGGATTGCCTGTTTCTCTTCACATAGAAGACCGTCATTTGTAGAATGCTCTTTTGCTTCACTTATATTTGTTAGAGCGTGGGCATATCTTTTGTAGAAAGAACTAAACTCTCTTGCTTCACTTATATCTATTTAGAGAGAGGACAGGAATTGGTCCTTCACATGGTTAGTCATAAAATCCTACATAAAACTTGTAGATCACTGAATATGATATGTTTGATTCCTTGCAACAGTTTTGCGATAAAAAGATGGTGATATTAGAGTCATGCTAGTGGGTAGTTGTGGATTGTAGAAATACTTGTGTTGAAGTTTGTGATTCCCGTAGCATGCACGTATGGTGAATCGTTATGTAACGAAGTTGGAGCATGAGGTATTTATTGATTGTCTTATGAGTGGCGGTCGGGGACGATCGATGGTCTTTTCCTACCAATCTATCCCCCTAGGATCATGCGCATAGTACTTTGTTTCGATGATTAATAGATTTTTGCAATAAGTATGTGAGTTCTTTATGACTAATGTTGAGTCCATGGATTATACACACTCTCACCCTTCCGAAGGGCGAGTGCTGAAAGATATCCGCGGCGGTGAATTCCATGATCGGCGCCCAATCGGATTCGATTGGCAGGGGCGCGGACGGTTTGGAGTCCAGAAAAGAGTCCGGCACCTTGGAGTCACGGGCTTCGCAGAGGATTAGGCTGGTGTTCGGCTCGATCACCGTTGAGACTGTAGCCCCTGAGGCGGTGTCTAGCCACCCGTCCTCGATTGGCGCAGTTGGCTCTGAGCTTAGGGTCGGAGTTGATGCGAGCGCGGCCTCTGGGGTACTATTCGGCGGCAGAGCTAGGTCATACCCGTCGTGATAGTGCGGCGCGCCCGGCTGTGGCTCGAATCCGTGGAAGATCAAGTCTCCGCGGATGTCGACCGTGTAGTTCAAACTTCCAAATCTGACCTGACGGCCAGGGGCGTAGCTTTCAATCTGCTCCAGATGGCCAAGCAAATTAGCCCGCAGTGCAAAGCCACCGAATACGAAGATCTGTCCGAGGAGAAAAGTCTCGCCCTGGACTGCATCACTATCGATGATAGTAGGAGCCATCAAGCCTAACGGCGATGACACAGAGGAACTCTCAATGAAAGCACCAATGTCGGTGTCAAAACCGGCGGATCTCGGGTAGGGGGTCCCGAATTGTGCGTCTAGGCCGGATGGTAACAGGAGGCAGGGGACATGATGTTTTACCCAGGTTCGGGCCCTCTTGATGGAGGTAAAAACCCTACGTCCTGCTTGATTAATATTGATGATATGGGTAGTACAAGAGTAGATCTACCACGAGATCGAAGAGGCTAAAGCCTAGAAGCTAGCCTATGGTATGATTGTATGTTGTGGTTGTTGTCCTACGGACTAAAACCCTTCGGTTTATATAGACACCGGAGAGGGTTAGGGTTACACAAGGTCGGTAACAAAGGAGGAGATATCCATATCCGTATTGCCTAGCTTTCCTTCCACGCCAAGTAGAGTCCCATCCGGACACGAGACGAAGTCTTCAATCTTGTATCTTCATAGTCCAACAGTCCGGCCAATAGAGATAGTCCGGCTGTCCGGAGACCCCCTAATCCAGGACTCCCTCAGCAGCCCCTGAACCAGGCTTCAATGATGATGAGTCCGGCGCGTAGTATTTTCTTCGGCATTGCAAGGCGGGTTCCTTCTCTGAATACATCACAGAAGAACTTGAAAACGAGGATATTGTCCGACCCTGCAAAATAAGTTCCACATACCACCGCAGAGAGAGTAATATTTTTGCAATTCTAATTTGCTGACTTGTCTTGACAGTATGATGTTATGTCATGGCCCGGTGATTATTCGAACCGTTCCCTTTAACCAGCCCCGCACATAACGCGAGGCAGTTTTTCGACACATCTTGTCAAAGCAGAGATTGAGTCCCCTTATTACGGGATTCTCATCAATACGGGCGTGGGTAACCCAACCGCGCCATCAATTACGGCGCTTGGTGGATAAGCGAGTTTTACCAGGCAAGTGGGAATGCTTAGTTTCGTCCGCCCATATAAAGGGATAAGGATTCACCTTCCTATCCACGCCTTCTTCCTCCTTTGCTCATCCATTTTCGCACACTCGAGCTCTAGCGCCCAAGTCCACACTTCCCACCTCAACCTTCTCCAACCATGTCCGGAGCGGGAGGCGGGTGGATGGTATCCTCCGTCACAGAGGGAGACATCAAGAAACTGAGGAGAGCCGGATACCTACCCGACGACATCGCGCACCGGCTCCTAGATGAGGGGCAGCTCATCCCCACCCCCAGGCCCCACGAGAGGGTAGTATTCCTCACCCATTTCCTCTGCGGACTGGGGATTCCCTCTCCATCCATCGTTCGGGGGCTCATGTTCTATTATGGCCTGGATTTCCACGATCTGGCCCCGAACTTCATCCTCAAATATCGGCGTTTATCGTCGTGTGCGAGGCCTTCCTCCGCATCAAGCCCCACTTCGGCTTATGGTTGAAGACCTTCAATGTCAAGCCGAAGGTGGTGAGCGGCCGCCAGGCGGACTGCGGAGGCGCCATGGTGGGCAAGATGCCCAACATAACATGGCTCGAGGGCTCCTTTGTGGAAACCATAAAGGAGTGGCAATCGGGGTGGTTCAACATCACCGAGTCGCGCGACCCTGTATGGGCAGCGGCCCCCGAGTTCTGATCTGGCATCCCCACGCGGCTCACCTCCTGGAAAGAGAAGGGCCTGTCCTGGGGTAGTTCAGAAGAGCTGACCGGACTCCAAACATGTATTCAAAACATGGTGAACAAGAAGCTCAAACTTGTCAACGTGGTCCGGGTCATGCTCCACTGTCGGATTCCCCCGTGCCAACAACGAGAGTTCAACTTGTGGGAGTTCGACCCGGCGCGGCACCGAACTCTGAACAGGCTTTTCGACACAACTCACGAAGATGCCTGGAGGGTGCTGTTCAAAAGCGCCGAGGTCCCCCCTCCCATTACTGAGGATCGTGGATTCAGCGCGAAGCGCCAAGCCAAAGCGGTAAGCTGCTTTACCTCTCGCAGGATACTTATTTTTTATAGGTTGACTCCATGCGGGATCTAAACTCCCGTACCTTTGACAGGACTGGCAGGAGACGGCCGGACAGATCGATTGTCCGGCTCCTTTGCCAGAAGGCCCAGCAGACGCTCTTCTGGCGAAGATGCTGACTCCGGCTCCTTATACGGTGCCACAGAAGACCAAGAAGGCCAAGGGAACCAGAAAGAGTTCCCGACGCCAGGCGTCGTCGGACTCACCGTCCGATGACTCTGTGACGCACTCCTCCCCCGAAGATGAGGAAGAAGAAGAAGATGCTCCCCCTCCTACAGGAGGAGATAAGAAAAGGAAGGCCGCCCTAACTGGGGGCGAAGGGTCCAAGAAGGGAAGGACTCTCCTCCCGGACAGCTCCACCGCCGCCGATGAAGACGAAGACGAGTGGTTGCCCAGGGCCAAGCCCCTGGGAGATCGTAAGTATTCGGATACCAGAGTAACTCGTAGCATTCCTTTGTCGCACTACTTTCCCTAACGCCGAACATGATTATGCAGGCCGCCGCGAACCAGCATCGATGTATCATCGGACGGCTCCCTGGGCTCGTCGGACATGGATAGCGATCTAGTCCCGACCGCCACCTCCCCTCATCCTGCTGACGACGCCGAGGTGCTGTCTCAAGAGGCACCGGGTCGAGGGGAGACAGTCCTGGAGGCGCCTCAAGGCGACCTTCCGGACTTCGGGAGCCGAGGGGACGGGGCCCCTGAGAGCTCCGAGTTCGGCCCTCAGCCGAACACCGCGCCGGACCCTCCAGCGGTTCTGGGCTCGGGCAGGCGGCCTCCTTCTAAGAGGGGCAAGACGCCTGTGCCGGTGACCTCTGTCCATCCAGAGGCGCCGGACAATCTGCTGGAAGCGCTTCGCAGCGCTTCCATCGACGAGGAGCACCGCACTATCATGAGTGCGGTGATCCAAAAGGTTCAGTCCGCCAAGAGCGGATTGACTGAAGCATGTGCCAGCCTTCTAACATGCTTTGGGGTAAGTGTTTTAAAATGTAGTAGAAATATTACCGCATAGACAGTAGCCCCTGATGCTTTGTTCGGTGTTCACAAAGAAAAGCCGAACAGAGGATCAAATAATATCGCAGGAGTCTAATATAAGTATGTCAATATGCATATGCAGGCTTCGCTGTTGGCATCCGCCGCACTGTCTGCGAAGGTCGCCGTACTGAAGCAGGACCTTGAGGGGTCTAGGAAAGAGCTCGGCCTTGCCAAGAGGCAGCTCGAGGAGAACAAGGGTAAGTAATACCCTGTCTATAGATATGTATATATAAAAGAAGACGTGATTGCAAAATGACAGGATCAACGTGTATTTGCCAGGGGCCACGACCGTGGTGGTGACCCTGAAGCAAGCGCTAACCAAGGCCGAAAATAACGCGGCCAAGGAGCGCACCGAGCGAGAGAAGCACGAGGCTCGGGTGGGCGAGGTGCAGGAAGAGCTCCAGGCTCTCGTGGCGAAGCACGAGGCATTGGAGCTTGACTCAAAGACGCGGGAGTCTGAGCTTGCCGCGGCCCTCGAGAGCGCAAGAAGTGCCAAGGCCGAAGCCCAAAAAGCCCTCCAGGAGATCGACGCAATGAAGAAGATAGCGGCGGGTAAGGCTTTCTATATGCAAAGCAAGCATGTAAAAGTAAATTACCCATTACTTACCCGAATCCGGAGCTCTCTAGGAGCATTCGCAAATTTGCCCCGCAGCGTGTCCGATGCCGCACAATTTTACCAGGCCGAGGATGGAAGCTCAACGGAGAAGCTGTTCTGGTCTTAGTATGCTGAGGCCGAACACCCGGTGCCAATGAGCGACCAGCTGAACCAGATGGTCGAGCTACATAAGGCGGCCGATCTGGCCATGAGGAGCTTTATAGTCCGGCTATGGCCTGGCGATGCCCTTCCGAACAGCTTCTTCGGCCTGGTGAGGCGGCTTGTGGATGCCTGCCCGCGGCTGGAGGTCGTCAAGCGATCTGTCTGCATTGAAGGTGCACGCCGGGCTTTCGCCCGTGTGAAATTGCAGTGGGTCAAGCTAGACGCCGTGAAGCTGATCAAGGAGGGGCCGCCGGAGGGCAAGGAGCACCGCCACCCCGAGATGTACTACGAGGGTGTTCTGCCGGGTGCCCGTCTTATTGCGGACGAGTGTTCAAAAGATGTAATATTTGAATGAGACTTGCTCGTTTTATCCTATATTTATGAAAACTTGTTTCATATGTGCTATGAAACACTTGTTTGAATTTAAAATATTACCTTCTGTTTGGCTGTTTATCCAATCTGAGAGATGGCTAGTCCTCGGCTTCTTCCCCCATGCCACGAGTGCTGGGGTGTTCGGGATAAACCTGAGCACTCTTGTTCCCATGTTTGGGTCCTTCGAGGGAGGTGCTCAGCACAGCGAACAAGGCAACCGGACTAATAATGCTTTATCACTCTCACTTAGCCATAGAATTCTATAATTTTGAATTTCGGCGAAGCCCCTGGTATTCGGAAGGCCGAATTTGGGGCGCGATACATGCCTTTAAGCCGGACAGGGCCGGCCCCTCGCTCTAAGCGGCATAAGTCTTTAGGGACTCGAAAACCTCACCGAACAGCAACCAGTCTCTCGCCTTATCATGACAGTCAGTTTTAGCTTTCTCTACTGAGGTGCTGAACCCAGCAGAACTGGGGCACAATCGCAGTAGTTCTCCTAGCGCTACCTTAGCGGGTAGAGCGGAACGTAAGGTACCAAAACATAGGAGCCGGGCAAACCCAACATTTGACCAAAGACATGATTCGGAGCTGATGCATATAATGCTATAAGTTCGGGGTGCCGCACTTGTGAAAGTGTTCGGACTTTTCACACCGCATTGTGGGGTACGTAAGACCCTGGTGTATTGGCCGTACCAGAGTGTACGGTTGCAAGGCGTCATTAATGAACACATAGATATATATATAACAAGAATGCAATAATAGTCGTAATGTCATGCACTGTTTATTCAAAAAATTGCGTTAAAGCGGAATGATACAGATAGTGCGATAAGCAAAGAGTAGGACTATGTCCCTTCCAAGGGCAAGCTGAGGAATGATATTAAATCGAATATTTCGCTCGTTACTGTAATCAACCTAGGAATTCCGTGGTATGACGTAGCTGTCTGCCTCCTTGGTTGCTGCATCATGTGTTCGGCAATAGTGCTGCCGGGCAGTGTTTCCAGAGATTAAGGTCCTGAAAAAAAAGAAAAATAACCAAACGGGAAGCCCCTAGTGCAGTTTAAGCCGCGTCTTGGGGCGTGTCGCAGTTGTGCCCCCCTCCCCACCTGTGCCCATGGTATTTTTAATGCGTAATTATGTCCGCGCGGCACGAGTTTCGCCGTTGGGCTGGGATTGGGGTGGCCGCCGTATTGCTACGCGAGCTCAGATCGCGCCAGGCGGTCTATTTGCCGATTGCCCCGAGTGCGCTTGAAGGTGTCCAGGCTTTGAAGCGCCGAACTGGTTAATTGCCTTGAGAGGCTGCTTTGTGCTTCTGCTGCAAGGGTCGTGGTGTGCTCCTCTGTTCGGAGAGAGCGCTCTGTGCTTCCATTGACTGTAATAACTCCGCGAGGTCCTGGCATCTTGAGCTTGAGGTATGCATAATGCGGTACCGCATTGAATCTAGCAAATGTGGTTTGCCCGAGCAGCGCGTGATAACCACTCCGGAACGGGACTATATCGAAGATTAACTCTTCGCTTCGGAAGTTATCCGGGGATCCGAAGACCACTTCCAGTGTAATTGAGCCTGTGCAATGGGCCTCTACACCTGGAATGACGCCTTTAAATGTCGTTTTTGTGGGTTTGATCCTTGAGGGGTCTATACCCATTTTGCGCACTGTGTCCTGATAAAGCAGGTTCAGGCTGCTGCCGCCATCCATAAGGACTCAAGTGAGGTGAAATCCGTCAATGATTGGGTCTAGGACCAGTGCGGCGAATCCGCCATGACGGATACTAGTGGGGTGGTCTCTGCGATCGAAGGTGAGCGGATAGGAGGACCAAGGGTTGAACTTTGGGGCGACTGGCTCCAACGCATATACGTCCCTGAGCGCACGCTTCTGCTCCCTCTTGGGGACGTGGGCTGCGTATATCATGTTCATCGTCCGCACTTGCGGGGGAAACCTCTTTTGTCCTCCAGTGTGCGGCTGCCGGGGCTCCTCCTCGTCATTGCTATGCGGCCCCTTGTCCTTGTTTTCGGCAATTAACTTGCCGGCCTGCTTGAACACCCAACAATCCCTGTTGGTGTGATTGGCAGGTTTGTCTGGGGTTCCGTGTATTTGACACGAGCGATCGAGTATACGGTCCAAGCTGGACGGACCCGGTGTACTTTGTTTGAATGGCTTTTTCCGCTGACCGGGTTTAGAGCCTTTGAATCCGGCATTGACTACCATATCCTCGGTATTTTCGCTGTTAATGTGGCGCTTATGTTTGTTGCGACGTGACCTACTATTGCCATCCTTGGTATCCGGGGTACCATGGTTCTTTGATATGTTATTACTGTGAGCCAGCCAGCTGTCTTCTCCCGCACAAAAGTGGGTCATGAGCGTCGTGAGAGCTGCCATAGATTTCGTCTTTTCCTGACCAAGGTGCCGGGCTAGCCACTCGTCTTGGATGTTGTGTTTGAAAGCCGCTAAGGCCTATGCATCCAGACAATCGACGATCTGATTTTTCTTTGTAAGGAACCGAGTCCAGAATTGCCTGGCCGACTCTTCTGGTTGCTGAATTATGTGGCTCAAGTCATCGGCGTCTGGTGGTTGCACATAAGTGCCCTGAAAGTTGTCAAGGAATGCGGCTTCCAGATCTTCCCAACAGCTAATGGAGTCCGCTGGCAAGCTGTTAAGCCAATGTCGTGCTGGTCCTTTGAGCTTTAGTGGGAGGTATTTGATGGCGTGTAAGTCATCACCGCAGGCCATGTGGATGTGGAGGAGGAAATCCTCGATCCATACTGCGGGATCTGCTGTGCCGTCGTATGATTCAATATTTACAGGTTTGAAACCTTCTGGGAATTGATGTTCCATTACTTCGTCTGTGAAGCATAAGGGGTGTGCGGCACCTCTGTATTGGGCTATATCACGACGCAGCTCGAATGGGTCTTGCCCGCTGTGTTCGGCCTGGCCGGATTTGCTTTTACTGTATCCGGCGTGACGTTTATCGTCTCGCGGAGTGGTGCGCCGTCGTGATCCGTAGATTGATCTTGCATGCTTTGCTTTGTCCTTCAATATGTCTCGCAGGTCTGGCGTATCTCCCCATGCCTTTTTATTTGAATGGCGTCGGGGTGGAGGCTGAGCTTTTGGCTAGAATGTCTCTCTATCGTGGCCACGAGGTGGCCGATCAGCCGTATCATACGCTTCTTCCTCTAGTCGGGGTAGTAACATGCACTTTGGGTAATTCTTGGAGGGGCGCTCGAGTTTATATTCCTCGGCCGCGAGGACTTCAGTCCATCTGTCAGCTAGCAGATCTTGATCAGCTTGAAGCTGTTGCTGCTTTTTCTTCAGGCTATTTGTCGTGGCCATAAGCCGGCGCTTGAAGCTCTCTTGTTCGACGGGATCCTCTGGTACGGCGAATTCATCGTCGCCGAGGCTTGCCTCGTCTTCGGAGGGGGGCATGTAATTGTCATCCTCCTCCTCTCCGTCTGCCGCTCTCTCAGGAGAGCTGGCTCCTCCATCCTCCGGCTCTAAATCATGCTGGAGGGGATTGTTGTTGTATTCGGCACTATCCGGAGTGTTATTATCTCGTGTGCCGGTATCACCACTTTTGCTTTGGCGGGACTTAGAGCGGCGCCGCTGACGTCGGCGCTTGGGTTGTTTCTTGGAGGGGTCATCCTCTGCTATCTCGTCGCCATTGCCTTCTTTGGGTGTATCCACCATGTATATGTCATATGACGAGGTGGCTTTCCAGTGCCCTATAGGCGCTGGTTCATGTTCGTCTCCTACATCATCGTCCATACCGTAAATGTCTTCGGAGTCGAAGTCGAGCATGTCGATTAAATCATCGACAGTGGCTACGAAGTGGGTGGTGGGTGGGCGTCAAATTTCGTCGTCCGCATCCCAATCCTGTTGGCCATAGTCCGGCTAGGGCTCTCCTGACAAAGAGAGAGACCTTAGTGAATTCAGAATGTCGCCGAAGGGCGAGTGCTGAAAGATATCCGCGGTGGTGAATTCCATGATCAGCGCCCAATCGGATTCGATTGGCAGGGGCGCGGATGGTTCAGAGTCCGGAAAAGAGTCCGGCACCTTGGAGTCACGGGCTGCGCAGAGGGTTAGGCTGGTGTTCGGCTCGATCGCCGTTGAGACTGCAGCCCCTGAGGCGGTGTCTAACCACCCGTCCTCGATTGGCGCAGTTGGCTCCGAGCTAAGGGTCGGAGCTGATGCAGGCGCGGCCTTTGGGGTATTGTTCGGCGGCAGAGCTAGGTCATACCCATCGTGACAGTGCGGCGCGCCCGGCTGTGGCTCAAATTCGTCGAAGATCAAGTCTCCGCGGATGTCGGCCGTGTAGTTGAAACTTCCAAATCTAACCTGATGGCCAGGGGCGTAGCTTTCAATCTGCTCCAGATGGCCAAGCGAATTAGCCCGCAGTGCAAAGCCGCCGAATACGAAGATCTGTCCGGGGAGAAAAGTCTCGCCCTGGACCGCATCGCTATCGATGATAGTAGGAGCCATCAAGCCTAAGGGCGACTACACAGAGGAACTCTCAATGAAAGCACCAATGTCGGTGTCAAAACCGGCGGATCTCGGGTAGGGGGTCCCGAACTGTGCGTCTAGGCCGGATGGTAATAGGAGGCAGGGGACACGATGTTTTACCCAGGTTCGGGCCCTCTTGATGGAGGTAAAAACCCTACGTCCTGCTTGATTAATATTGATGATATGGGTAGTACAAGAGTAGATCTACCACGAGATCGGAGAGGCTAAACCCTAGAAGCTAGCCTATGGTATGATTGTATGTTGTGGTTGTTGTCCTACGGACTAAAACCCTTCGGTTTATATAGACACCGGAGAGGGTTAGGGTTACACAAGGTCGGTTACAAAGGAGGAGATATCCATATCCGTATTGCCTAGCTTGCCTTCCACGCCAAGTAGAGTCCCATCCGGACACGAGACGTAGTCTTCAATCGTGTATCTTCATAGTCCAACAATCCGGCCAATAGAGATAGTCCGGCTGTCCGGAGACCCCCTAATCCAGGACTCCCTCAATGACTAATAGATTTTTGCAATAAGTATGTGAGTTATTTATGACTAATGTTGAATCCATGGATTATACGCACTCTCACCCTTCCATCATTGCTAGCCTCTTCGGTACCATGCATTGCCCTTTCTCACCTCGAGAGTTGGTGCAAACTTCTCCGGTGCATCCAAACCCCGTGATACGATATGCTCTATCACACACAAGCCTCCTTATATCTTCCTCAAAACAGCCACCATACCTACCTATCATGGCATTTCCATAGCCATTCCGAGATATATTGCCATGCAACTTCCATCATCATCATATACATGACTTGAGCATTTATTGTCATATTGCTTTGCATGATCGTAAGATAGCTAACATGATGTTTTCATGGCTTGTCCGTTTTTTGATGTCATTGCTACGCTAGATCATTGCACATCCCGGTACACCGCCGGAGGCATTCATATAGAGTCATATCTTTGTTCTAGTATCAAGTTGTAAGTAAATAAAAGTGTGATGATCATCATTATTAGAACATTGTCCCATGATCAAAATAAAAGTGGCCAAAGAAGCCCCCCCCCCAAAGAAAAGATAGAGGCCAAAGAAGCCTACAAAAAAAGAGAAAAGAGAGAGAAGGGACAATGTTACTATCCTTTTACCACACTTGTGCTTCAGAGTAGCACCATGTTCTTCATATAGAGAGTCTCTTGAGTTATCACTTTCATATACTAGTGGGAATTATTATAGAACTTGGCTTGTATATTCCAACGATGGGCTTCCTCAAATGCCCTAGGTCTTCATGAGCAAGCAAGTTGGATGCACACCCACTTAGTTTCAGTTTGAACTTTCATACACTTATAGCTCTAGTGCATCCGTTGCATGGCAATCCTTACTCCTCGCATTGACATCAATTGATGGGCATCTCCATAGCCCTTTGATTAGCCATGTCGATGTGAGACTTTCTCCCTTTTTGTCTTCTCCACACAACCTCCATCATCATATTCTATTCCACCTATAGTGCTATATCCATGGCTCATGCTCATGTATTGCGTGAGAGTTGAAAATGTTTGAGAACATCAAAAGTAAGAAACAATTGCTTGGCTTGTCATCGGGATTGTGCATGATTTGAATGCTTTGTGTGGTGAAGATGGAGCATAGCCACACCATATGATTTTGTAGGGATAACTTTCTTTGGCCATGTTATTTTGAAAAGACATGATTGCTTTATTAGTATGCTTGAAGTATTATTGTCTTAATGTCAAATGATAGACTATTGCTTTGAATCACTCGTGTCTTAATATTCATGCCATGATTAGATTAGATGATCAAGATTATGCTAGGTAGCATTCCACATCAAAAATTATTATTTTTTATCATTTACCTACTCGAGGACTAGCAGGAATTAAGCTTGGGGATGCTGATACGTCTCCGTCGTATCTATAATTTTTGATTGTTCCATGCCAATATTCTACAATTTCTATATACTTTTGGCAACTTTTTATACTATTTTGGGGATTAACATATTGATCCAGTGCCCAGTGCCAATTCCTGTTTGTTGCATGTTTTTTGTTTCATAGAAAATCCATATCAAACGGAGTCCAAATGGGATAAAAATTGACGGAGTTTTTTTGGAATATATGTGAATTTTGGGAAGTGAAATCAACGCGAGACGATGCTCGAGGGGCCCACGGGGCAGGGGGCGCGCCCCAGACCCTCGTTGCCACCCTGTAAGGCGGTCGGTGCCCTTCTTTCGCCGCAAGAAAGCTAATATCCGGATAGAGATCATGTTAAAATTTCAGCCCAATCGGAGTTACGGATCTCCGGGAATTTAAGAAACGGTGAAAGGGCGCAATCAGGGAACGCAGAAACAGAGAGAGACAGATCCAATCTCGGAGGGGCTCTCGCCCCTCCCATGCCATGGAGGCCATGGACCAGAGGGGAAACCCTTCTCCCATCTAGGGATAAGGTCAAGGAAGAAGAACAAGAAGAAGAAGAAGAAGAAGAAGAAGAAGAAGAAGGGGGATCCTCTCCCCCTCTCTTCTGGTGGCGTCGGAACGCCGCCGGGGCCATCATCATCACCGCAATCTACACCAACAACTTCACCACCATCATCACCAACTCTTCCCGCCCTCTATGCAGTGGTGTAACCGCTCTTTTACCTGCTGTAATCTCTACTTAAACATGGTTCTCAACGCTATATATTGTTTCCCAATGATGTATGGCTATGCTATGATGTTTGAGTAGATCCGTTTTGTCCTATGGGTTAATTGATGATCGTGATTGGTTTGAGTTGCATGTGTTTATAATTGGTGCTATCCTATGGTGCTCTTCGTGTCGCACAAAGGTGAGGGATCCCTACTGTAGGGTTTGCAATATGTTCATGATTTGCTTATGGTGGGTGGCGTGAGTGATAGAAACACATACCCGAGTAAGTAGGTTGTTTACGTATGGGAATAAAGAGGACTTGATGCCCTATAAAGCTATGGTTGGGTTTTACCTTAATGATCTTTAGTAGTTGCAGATGCTTGCTAGAGTTCCAATCATAAGTGCATATGATCCAAGAAGAGAAAGTATGTTAGCTTATGCCTCTCCCTCAAATAAAATTGCAATAATGATTACCGATCTAGTTATTGATTGCCTAGGAACAAATAACTTTCTCGTGAAAAAAAGCTCTATACTAAAACTAACTTAGTTGTGTCTTCATCTAAACAGCCCCTACTTTTTGTTTACGTGCTCTTTATTATCTTGCAAACCTATCCAACAACACCTACAAAGTACTTCTAGTTTCATACTTGTTCTAGGTAAAGCGAACGTTAAGCGTGCGTAGAGTTGTATCGGTGGTCGATAGAACTTGAGGGAATATTTGTTCTACCTTTAGCTCCGCGTTGGGTTTGACACTCTTACTTATCGAAAGAGGCTACGATTGATCCCCTATACTTGTGGGTTATCAACAATACTGGTGCAATTGCCTTGGCAAAGGAATCCAGATTTCACAAGAGAACCAAGCACATCAAGAGACGCTTCAATTCCATCTGCGATCAAGTCAAGGAGGGAGACATAGAGATTTGCAAGATACATACAGATCTAAATGTTGCAGACACATTGACTAAGCCTCTCTCACGAGCAAAACATGATCAGCACCAAGACTTCATGGGTATTAGAATCATTACTATGTAATCTAGATTATTGACTCTAGTGCAAGTGGGAGACTGAAGGAAATATGCCCTAGAGGCAATAATAAAGTTGTTATTTATATTTCCTTATATCATGATAATTGTTTATTATTCATGCTAGAATTGCATTAACTGGAAACTTAGTACATGTGTGAATACATAGACAAACTAAGTGTCACTAGTATGCCTCTACTCGACTAGCTCGTTAATCAAAAGATGGTAAGTTTCCTAGCCATGGACAAAGAGTTGTCATTTGATGAACGGGACCACATCATTAGAGAATGATGTGATTGACTTGACCCATGCATTAGCTTAGCATGATGATCGTTTAGTTTACTGCTATTGCTTTCTCCATAACTTATACATGTTCCTATGACTATGAGATTATGCAACTCCCGAATACCGGAAGAACACTTAGTGTGCTATCAAACGTCACAACATAATTGGGTGACTATAAAGATGCTCTACAGGTGTCTCTGATGGTGTTTGTTGAGTTGGCATAGATTGAGATTAGGATTTGTCACTCCATGTATCGGAGAGGTATCTCTGGGCCCTCTCGGTAATGCACATCACAATGAGCCTTGCAAGCAATGTGATTAATGAGTTAGTTGCGGGATGATGCATTACAGAATGAGTAAAGAGACTTTCCGGTAATGAGATTGAACTAGGTATGATGATACTGACGATCGAATCTCGGGCAAGTAACATACCGATGACAAAGGGAATAACGTATGTTATTGTGCAGTTTGACCGATAAAGATCTTCGTAGAATATGCAGGAACCAATATGAGCATCCAGGTTCCACTATTGGTTATTGACCGAAGATGTGTCTCGGTCATGTCTACATAGTTCTCGAACCCGTAGGGTCCGCACGCTTAACGTTCGATGACAATATGTATTATGAGTTATGTGATTTGATGTACCGAAGGTTGTTCGTAGTCCCGGATGAGATCACGGACATGACGAGGAGTCTCAAAATGGTCGAGACATAAATATTGATATACTGGAAAGTTATATTCGGACACCAGAATGGTTCCAAAGTGTATCGGGTATTTTTCGGAGTACCGGGAGGTTACCGGAACCCCCGGGGGATTAATGGACCATAATGGGCCTTAGTGGAGAAGAGAGAGGGCCGGCCAGAGGTGGCGCCCCCCCTTGCCCAGTCTGAATTGGACAATGGAAGGGGGGCGCCCCCCCTCCTCCCTTCTCTTCTCTCCTCTTTCCCTTCTTCTCCTTCTTGGACTAGGAAAGGGGGAAACCTACTCCTACTAGGAGTAAGATTCCTCCCCCCTTGGCGCGCCCCTTGTGGATGGCCGACCTCCTCCTCCCCTCCTTTATATACGGGGGAGGGGGCACCCCATAGACACACAAGTTGATCGTTAGCCGTGTGCGGTGCCCCCCTCCACAGTTTTCGACCTTGGTCATATTGTCGTAGTGCTTAGGCGAAGCCCTGCGTCGGTAACTTCATCATCACCATCAACACACCGTCGTGCTGATGCAACTCACCCTCGGCCTCAACTGGATTAAGAGTACAAGGGACGTCACCGAGCTGAACGTGTGCAGATCGCGGAGGTGCCGTGCGTTCGGTACTTGATCGGTTGGATCACGAAGACGTTCAACTACATCAATCGCGTTACTTAACGCTTCCGCTTTTGGTCTACGAGGGTATGTAGACACACTCTCCCCTCTCATTGCTATGCATCTCCTAGATAGATCTTGCGTGATCGTAAGAATTTTTTTGAAATACTACGTTCCCCAACAAAGGGTTGGTCTCGAAGGTGGTTGAGCTGTCGGCAAGCTAGTTTAGAGGCGAACACAGGGGTCAGTTGCGGAGTAGCCTGACAACATTCGGCGTTGTGAGGTTGGGTGAAACACAGAGGAGCACGAGGCCTTCTTAGAGGGTAGGGTCGCAGGGGATGGCGCGGCCGGAGAGCGTCCGAACGTGGGTGACATGGGCGCGGGCGTGCTTGGGTCATCGTTGCGTGCGTGCGTGCATGCGTGCAGCAATTCAAGGTCAGGGATGACCCTGACGTGCGGGCCCTACACATTAGCGGCTCAGGGGGAGAGAGCGGGTGTGGGCGGCAGGGCTGGCTCGGGCGCGTTCGGCTGGGCCGGCCTGGCTTAGCTGGGCCATGTAGTTAGGTTAGGTTTAGTTTTTTTTCTATTTCTTTCCGTGTTCTCTTTTTCTTTCATGTTTCTTCTGTTATTTTCTATTTCATTTTGAATTTGAATTTTATTTCAAAAACAAACATGCCATAAATTCCGAATGGAATATTTGTGAATGTATGTACATTTTAGTTGGGAAATTTGGGCATATAACTTATGCACTTATATTTTGAATTTGAGTTTGGTTTCACAACAAAATATGTTTCAATTCATTTTAGAAAATAGGTAGAGGGTCAAGGTATTTATTTGGACTTATAAAATATCATTTGTTGGGGAACGCAGTAATTTCAAAAAAATTCCTACGCACACGCAAGATCCATCTAGGTGATGCATATCAACAAGAGGGGATAGAGTGTTGTCTACGTACCCTCGTAGACCGTAAGCGGAAGCGTTATGACAATGTGGTTGATATGGTCGTACATCTTCATGATCCGACCGGTCCTAGCACCGAAAGTACGACACCTCCGCGATCTCCAAATGTTCATCTCGGTGACATCCCATGAACTCTAGATCCAGCTGAGGTCGAGGGAGAGTTGCGTCAACACGACGGCGTGGTGACGGTGATGATGAAGCTACCAGCGCAGGGCTTCGCCTAAGCACTGCAATGATATGACCGAGGTGAAAATTTGTGGAGGGGGGCACCACACATGGATAAGATCAACTTTGATGTGTTCTAGGGTGCCCCCCTCCCCACGTATATAAAGGAGGGAGGGGGAGGCCGGCCGGCCCTATAGGCGCGCCAAGGGGTGAGGAGTCCTCCTAGTAGGAGTAGGACTCCCCCCTTTCCTAGTCCCACTTGGAAAAGAAGGAAGAGGGAGAAGGAGAAAGGAAAGGGGGGCCACCCCCCCCCCCCCCCCCCCCCGCCCAATTAGGATTGGGCTTGGGGGGCATGCCCTTCACTTGGCTGCCTTCTCTTCTCTCCCACTAAGGCCCAATAAGGCCCATTGACTCCCCGGGGGGTTCCGGTAACCCCCCCGGTACTCCGGTAAATGCCCGAACTCATCCGAAACCATTCCGATGTCCAAACATAGCCTTCCAATATATCAATCTTTATGTATCGACCATTTCGAGACTCCTCGTCATGTTCGTGATCACATCCGGGACTCCGAACTACCTCGGTACATCAAAACACATAAACTCATAATACTGATCGTCACCGAACGTTAAGCGTGCGGACCCTACGGGTTCGAGAACTATGTAGACATGACCGAGACTCATCTCCGGTCAATAACCAATAGCGGAACCTGGATGCTCATATTGGTTCCTACATATTCTACGAAGATCTTTATCGGTCAAACCGCATAACAACATACGTTGTTCCCTTTGTCATCGGTATGTTACTTGCCCGAGATTTGATCGTAGGTATCTCAATACCTGGTTCAATCTTGTTACCGACAAGTCTCTTTACTCGTTCCGTAATGCAACATCCCGTAACTAACTCATTAGTCACATTGCTTGCAAGCCTTATAGTGATGTGCATTACCGAGAGGGCCCAGAGATACCTCTCTGATACATGGAGTGACAAATCCTAATCTCAATCTATGCCAACTCAACAAACACCATCAGAGACACCTGTAGAGCATCTTTATAGTCACCCAATTATGTTGTGACATTTGATAGCACACTAAGTGTTCTTCCGGTATTCGGGAGTTGCATAATCTCATAGTCATAGGAACATGTATAAGTTATGGAGAAAGCAATAGCAGTAAACTAAACGATCATCATGCTAAGCTAATGCATGGGTCAAGTCAATCACATCATTCTCTAATGATGTGGTCCCGTTCATCAAATGACAACTCTTTGTCCATGGCTAGGAAACTTACCATCTTTTGATTAACGAGCTAGTCGAGTAGAGGCATACTAGTGACACTTAGTTTGTCTATGTATTCACACATGTACTAAGTTTCCAGTTAATACAATTCTAGCATGAATAATAAACAATTATCATGATATAAGGAAATATAAATAACAACTTTATTATTGCCTCTAGGGCATATTTCCTTCAGTCTCCCACTTGCACTAGAGTCAATAATCAAGATTACATTGTAATGATTCTAACACCCATGGGGTCTTGGTGTTGATCATGTTTTGCTCGTGAGAGAGGCTTAGTCAACGGGTTTGCAACATTCAGATCTGTATGTATCTTGCAAATCTCTATGTCTCCCTCCTTGACTTGATTGCGGATGGAATTGGAGCGTCTCTTGGTGTGCTTGGTTCTCTTGTGAAATCTAGATTCCTTTGCCAAGGCAATTGCACCAGTATTGTCACAAAAGATTTTCATTGGACCCGATGCACTAGGTATGACACCTAGATCGGATATGAACTCCTTCATCCAGACTCCTTTATTTGCTGCTTCCAAAGCAGCTATATATTCCTCTTCACACGTAGATCCCGCCACGACGCTCTGCTTGGAACTGCACCAACTGACAGCTCCACCATTCAATAAAAATACGTATTCGGTTTGTGACTTAGAGTCATCTGGATCAGTGTCAAAGCTTGCATTGACGTAACCGTTTACGACGAGCTCTTTGTCACCTCCATAAACGAGAAACATATCCTTAGTCCTTTTCAGGTATTTCAGGATGTTCTTGACCATTGTCCAGTGATCCACTCCTGGATTACTTTGGTACCTCCCTGCTAAACTAATAGCAAGGCACACATCATGTCTGGTACACAGCATTCCATACATGATAGAACCTATGGCTGAAGCATAGGGAATGACTTTCATTTTCTCTCTATCTTCTACAATGGTCGTGCATTGAGTCTGACTCAACTTCACACCTTGTAACACAGGCAAGAACCCTTTCTTTGCTTGATCCATTTTGAACTTCTTCAAAACTTTATCAAGGTATGTGCTTTGTGAAAGTCCAATTAAGCGTCTTGATCTATCTATATAGATCTTGATGCCCAATATATAAGCTGCTTCACCGAGGTCTTTCATTGTAAATTTCTTATTCAAGTATCATGTTATGCTATTCAGAAATACAATATCATTTCCGATCAACAATATGTCATATACATATAATATCAGAAATGCTACAGAGCTCCCACTCACTTTCTTGTAAATACAGTCTTCTCCAAAAGTCTGTATAAAACCATATGCTTTGATCACACTATCAAAGCGTATATTCCAACTCCGAGAGGCTTGCACCAGTGCATAAATGGATCGCTGGAGCTTGCACACTTTGTTAGCACCTTTTGGATCGACAAAACCTTCTGGTTGCATCATATACAACTCTTCTTTAAGATATCCATTTAGGAATGCAGTTTTGACATCCATTTGCCAAATTTCATAATCATAAAATGTGGCAATTGCTAACATGATTCAGACGGACTTAAGCATTGCTATGGGTGAGAAGGTCTCATCGTAGTCAACTCATTGAACTTGTCAAAAACCTTTTGTAACAAGTCGAGCTTTGTAGATAGTAACATTAGCGTCAGCGTCAGTCTTCTTATTGAACATCCATTTATTCTCTATGGCTTGCCGATCATCGGGCAAGTCAACCAAAGTCCACACTTTGTTCTCATACATGGATCCCATCTCAGATTCCATGGCCTCAAGCCATTTTACGGAATCTGGGCTCATCATCGCTTCCTCATAGTTCGTAGGTTCGTCATGGTCAAGTAACATGACCTCCAGAACAGGATTACTGTCGGTGTCAAAACCGGCGGATCTCGGGTAGGGGGTCCCGAACTGTGCGTCTAAGGCGGATGGTAACAGGAAGCAGGGGACACGATGTTTTACCCAGGTTCGGGCCCTCTTGATGGAGGTAAAACCCTACGTCCTGCTCGATTTATTCTTGATGATATGAGTATTACAAGAGTTGATCTACCACGAGATCGGACACGCTAAACCCTAGAAGCTAGCCTATGGTATGATTGTATGTTGTCCTACGGACTAAAACCCTCCGGTTTATATAGACACCGGAAAGGGCTAGGGTTACACAAGGTCGGTTACAAAGGAGGAGATATACATATCCGTATTGCCTAGCTTGCCTTCCACGCCAAGTAGAGTCCCATCCGGACACGAGACGAAGTCTTCAATCTTGTATCTTCATAGTCTAACAGCCCGGCCAAAGGATACAGTCCGGCTGTCCAGAGACCCCCTAATCCAGGACTCCCTCAGTAGCCCGTGAACCAGGCTTCAATGACGATGAGTCCGGCGCGCAGTATTGTCTTCGGCATTGCAAGGAGGGTTCCTCCTCCGAATACACCACGAAAGAATTTGAATACAAGGATAGTGTCCGACCCTGCAAAATAAGTTCCACATACCACCATAGAGAGAATAATATTTCCACATCTAATCTGCTGACTTGTTTTGGCAACATGACATTATGCCATGGCCCGGTGATTATTTGAACCGTTTCCTTTAACTAGCCCCGCACATAACGCGAGGCAGTTTTTTGACATGTCTTGTCAAGGCAGAGATCGTGTCCCCCTTATTATGGGATTCTCATTAATACGGTCGTGGGTAACCCAACCGCGCCTAGGACTCCTAGATTTTAGGCAAGTCCCAAACGGCCACGAGGAGGACGCTTGATATTCACCCTCTTTATAAAGGGTCAAGGTTTTTACTTTTTTCCTCCCGTGCTCAATCGAATCCTTCCCCCGCCTCGAGTTCTAACACCCAAAGCCCAGGTCAGGTGCTTCGGACCTTCAATCATGTCCGGATCCAGCCTCCAGGGCCGGTGGAGGGAGGCAAGATACTTGACCGCCGAAGTCTCGCATCGGCTGCCCGCCCGAGGGTAGGTCGTCCCTACTCCCGAACCCAACGAAGACGTCGTGTTCATCTCCCACTCCCTCCAAGGACTAGGCCTCACTCTGGATCCCTTCGTAAGGGGTTTGATGTTCTATTACGGGCTTTGAGGTACGTAAAATGATATACCTTTGTGATAGTACCGCACATTTTTAGGTGTGCCCTGTGTATATAGTAGCCCCTGAGACTCTGGTTGTCACCGAGAACAGCGGCAAACAGAGGATCGTAGTCCCAGGTAATAACCATACCGCCTTTATGTGCGGGTAGTGGAAGCTCCGGTGGCTAGCCGGACTCATGAGTTTGCCGAACTAAAGTGGCAACTAGATGCGACGGATGCCGACATCGAGCTTGTTAACAAGCGGCTTGACGAGGCACAGGGTAAGTGATATTTTCTGGTGAATGTCATGTAGTAAGAGCAGCGTGATGCCAGTATCTTTAATATTTTGTGACTGCAGATGGAGCTGCCATTGTGGAGACCCTTCGGGCAGAACTTGCCCGAGCCAAAGAACAAGCAAGGAGTAGTAATGCGGCTGCTTTGAAGGCAGCCGAAGAGTTAAGAGCCGAGAAGGCCGCGCATTGCGAGAGCAAAGAGAAAATGGCCAAGATGGTTGTAAAGTTAAAAGACACTGTCGGCCATTGCCAGTTCCTTAAGGAAGAAAACCGAGTGAAGGTGACGGGCCTTGAAAAGGCCACGATGGCGACCAAAGACACCCGTTCTGCCATGAGAACGAAGAAGGAGCAGCTGCGTGAAGCCTGTGACATTGTGGCTGGGAAGCCCTTTTTGCTGCGGAGGAAGTTTGGAGATCCGCAGTATGCCCCTCTGGATCGGCTGTGGAGTTCGGCAGACGCATATCTGGACTTGGCGGCGAGCGCTGTCGATGCGGCCGAATACTTCCGAGATCAAACAGATCGGGAAGTGGACAAGCTATTCTGGTCGCAGTTTAACGTTCCAGAGCGTCCGCTCCCATTGACCGATCAGCTAGCCGAATGGGCCGAACTCAATAGGTTGTCCGGACTCGCCATGAGGTCTGTCATGGATCAGCTGTGGCCGGAAAGACCAAAGCTGAACAGTTATTTTAGCCTGGTGTAGCAGTTCCTTGGTGTGGTGCCGCGCATCAATGCGATGAAGAGGTCAGCGTGCATAGAAGGCTCGCGGATGGCTTTGCCCGTGTCAAAGCATACTGGGCGGAGATGGATGCCACCACTGTCGCGGTGCAGGGTTCGGCCATAGGCCGAGTGGCTGCCGAGCACTATTTTGAAGAAGTTCTTGAGGGTGCTCGTTTGATAGAGGCCCAATGCTCGAAGAATATTATGTTTGAGTGACATGTATTCCCATTGTAAAAACAATGTTTTATTAATTTTATCAAGGTTGTATTTATACTTTTTCCTGAAAGTATTGTGATGCCTCCTGTGCGGCCGTTTTATGTATACATGTATATAACCTGAAAGATTGCAGTCGTCGGCTTCAGCCCCCACGCATATAATGCGGGGGTGTTCGGAGAAGACGCGTATTCACACTTAATCCAACATCTTGGTCCTAATAAGGAGGTGATAGCGCAGCGAACTAGGCAACCGGACTATAATGCTTTAACACTTTCACTTAGCCATAAGAGTTTGACAGTGGGGCTACTATATAGCCCCTGGTGGCTCCTGTTGGGTTTCGTAGTAATTTCAAAAAATTTCCTACGCACACGCAAGATCATGTTATGCATAGCAATGAGGGGAGAGTGTGATCTACATACCTAGTAGATCGACAACGGAAGCGTTTGGTTGATGTAGTCGTACGTCTTCACGATCCAACCGATCAAGCACCGAAACAACGGCACCTCTGAGTTCGAGCACACGTTCAGCTCGATGACGATCCCCAGACTCCGATCCAGAAAAGTGTCGGGGAAGAGTTCCGTCAGCACGATGGCGTGGTGACGATCTTGATGCACTACAGCAGCAGGGCTTCGCCTAAACTCCGCTACAGTATTATCGAGGACTATGGTGGCTGGGGGCGCCGCACACGACTAAGGAATAGATCACGTGGATCAACTTGTGTGTTTCTGGGGTGCCCCTGCCTCCGTATATAAAGGACTAGAGGGGGGAGGCTGGCCGGCCAAGGGTGGCGCGCTAGGAGAGTCCTACTCCCTCTGGGAGTAGGATTCCCCCCCCCCCAACCCTAGTTGGAATAGGATTCGCGGAGGGGGAAAAGAGAGAGGGGGGGCCGGCCACCTCTCCTTGTCCTAATAGGACTAGGGGAGGGAGGGAGGCGCGCAGCCCATCTTGGGCAGCCCCTTCTCTTTTCCACTAAGGCCCACTAAGGCCCATATAGCTCCCGGGGGGTTCCGGTAACCTCCCGGTACCCCGGTAAAATCCCGATTTCACCCGGAACACTTCCGATATCCAAACATAGGCTTCCAATATATCAATCTTTATGTCTCGACCATTTCGAGACTCCTCGTCATGTCCGTGATCACATCCGGGACTCCGAACAACCTTCGGTACATCAAAATGCATAAACTCATAATATAACTGTCATCGTAACCTTAAGCGTGCGGACCCTACGGGTTCGAGAACAATGTAGACATGACCGAGACATGTCTCTGGTCAATAACCAATAGCGGAACCTGGATGCTCATATTGGCTCCTACATATTCTACGAAGATCTTTATCGGTCAGACCGCATAACAACATACGTTGTTCCCTTTGTCATCGGTATGTTACTTGCCCGAGATTCGATCGTCGTATTCCAAATACCTAGTTCAATCTTGTTACCGGCAAGTCTCTTTACTCCTTCTGTAATACATCATCCCGCAACTAACTCATTAGTTGCAATGCTTGCAAGGCTTAAGTGATGTGCATTACCGAGAGGGCCCAGAGATACCTCTCCGACAATCGGAGTGACAAAACCTAATCTCGAAATACGCCAACCCAACATGTACCTTTGGAGACACCTGTAGTACTCCTTTATAATCACCCAGTTACGTTGTGACGTTTGGTAGTACCCAAAGTGTTCCTCCGGTAAACGGGAGTTGCATAATCTCATAGTTATAGGAACATGTATAAGTCATGAAGAAAGCAATAGCAACATACTAAACGATCGGGTGCTAAGCTAATGGAATGGGTCATGTCAATCAGATCATTCTCTTAATGATGTGATCCCGTTAATCAAATAACAACTCATTGTTCATGGTTAGGAAACATAACCATCTTTGATTAACGAGCTAGTCAAGTAGAGGCATACTAGTGACACTTTGTTTGTCTATGTATTCACACATGTATTATGTTTCCGGTTAATACAATTCTAGCATGAATAATAAACATTTATCATGATATAAGGAAATAAATAATAACTTTATTATTGCCTCTAGGGTAGCATATTTCCTTCAGTCTCCCACTTGCACTAGAGTCAATAATCTAGATTACACAGTAATGATTCTAACACCCATGGAGCCTTGGTGCTGATCATGTTTTGCTCGTGGAAGAGGCTTAGTCAATGGGTCTGCAACATTCAGATCCGTATGTATCTTGCAAATCTCTATGTCTCCCACCTGGACTAGATCCCGGATGGAATTGAAGCGTCTCTTGATGTGCTTGGTTCTCTTGTGAAATCTGGATTCCTTTGCCAAGGCAATTGCACTAGTATTGTCACAAAAGATTTTCATTGGACCCGATGCACTAGGTATGACACCTAGATCGGATATGAACTCCTTCATCCAGACTCCTTCATTTGCTGCTTCCGAAGCAGCTATGTACTCCGCTTCACATGTAGATCCCGCTACAACGCTTTGTTTAGAACTGCACCAACTGACAGCTCCACCGTTTAATGTAAACACGTATCCGGTTTGCGATTTAGAATCGTCCGGATCAGTGGCAAAGCTTGCATCAACGTAACCATTTACGACGAGCTCTTTGTCACCTCCATATACGAGAAGCATATCCTTAGTCCTTTTCAGGTATTTCAGGATGTTCTTGACCGCTGTCCAGTGATCCACTCCTGGATTACTTTGGTACCTCCCTGCTAGACTTATAGCAAGGCACACATCAGGTTTGGTACACAGCATTGCATACATGATAGATCCTATCGCTGATGCATAGGGAACATCTTTCATATTCTCTCTATCTTCTGCAGTGGTCGGGCATTGAGTCTTACTCAATTTCACACCTTGTAACACAGGCAAGAATCCTTTCTTTGCTTGATCCATTTTGAACTTCTTCAAAATTTTGTCAAGGTATGTTGTTTGTGAAAGTCCAATTAAGCGTTTTGATCTATCTCTATAGATCTTAATGCCTAATATGTAAGCAGCTTCACCGAGGTCTTTCATTGAAAAACTCTTATTCAAGTATCCCTTTATGCTATCCAGAAATTCTATATCATTTCCAATTAATAATATGTCATCCACATATAATATCAGAAATGCTACAGAGCTCCCACTCACTTTCTTGTAAATACAGGCTTCTCCAAAAGTCTGTATAAAACCAAATGCTTTGATCACACTATCAAAATGTTTATTCCAACTCCGAGAGGCTTGCACCAGTCCATAAATGGATCGGTGGAGCTTGCACACTTTGTTAGCTCCCTTTGGATCGACAAAACCTTCTGGTTGCATCATATACAACTCTTCTTCCAGAAATCCATTCAGGAATGCAGTTTTGACATCCATCTGCCAAATTTCATAATCATAAAATGCGGCAATTGCTAACATGATTCGGACAGACTTAAGCATCGCTACGGGTGAGAAGGTCTCATCGTAGTCAATCCCTTGAACTTGCCGAAAACCTTTTGCGACAAGTCGAGCTTTGTAGACAGTAATATTACCATCAGCGTCAGTCTTCTTCTTGAAGATCCATTTATTCTCAATTGCTTGCCAATCATCGGGCAAGTCAACCAAAGTCCATACTTTGTTCTCATACATGGATCCCATCTCAGATTTCATGGCTTCAAGCCACTTTGCGGAATCTGGGCTCACCATTGCTTCTTCATAGTTCGTAGGTTCATCATGATCTAGCATCATGACTTCCAGAACGGGATTACCGTACCACTCTGGCGCGGATCTTACTCTGGTTGATCTATGAGGTTCAGTAGTATCTTGTTCTGAAGTTTCATGATCATTATCATTGACTTCCTCACTAACTGGTGTAGGTGTCACAGAAACAGTTTTCTGTGATGTACTACTTTCCAATAAGGGAGCAGGTACAGTTACCTCGTCAAGTTCTACTTTCCTCCCACTCACTTCTTTCGAGAGAAACTCCTTCTCCAGAAAGTTTCTGAATTTAGCAACAAAAGTCTTGCCTTCGGATCTGTGATAGAAGGTGTATCCAATAGTTTCCTTTGGATATCCTATGAAGACACATTTCTCCGATTTGGGTTCGAGCTTATCAGGTTGAAGCTTTTTCACATAAGCATCGCAGCCCCAAACTTTCAGAAATGACAACTTTGGTTTCTTGCCAAACCACAGTTCATAAGGCGTCGTCTCAACGGATTTTGATGGTGCCCTATTTAACGTGAATGCGGCCGTCTCTAGAGCGTATCCCCAAAACGATAGCGGTAAATCAGTAAGAGACATCATAGATCGCACCATATCCAGTAAAGTACGATTACGACGTTCGGACACACCATTATGCTGAGGTGTTCCGGGTGGTGTGAGTTGTGAAACTATTCCACAATTTTTCAAATGTACACCAAACTCGTAACTCAAATATTCTCCTCCACGATCAAATCATAGAAACTTTATTTTCTTGTTACGATGATTTTCAACTTCACTCTGAAATTCCTTGAACTTTTCAAATGTTTCAGACTTATGTTTCATTAAGTAGATATACCCATATCTGCTTAAATCATCTGTGAAGGTGAGAAAATAACGATATCCGCCACGAGCCTCAATATTCATTGGACCACATACATCTGTATGTATGATTTCCAACAAATCTGTTGCTCTCTCCATAGTACCGGAGAATGGCGTTTTGGTCATCTTGCCCATGAGGCACGGTTCGCAAGTACCAAGTGATTCATAATCAAGTGGTTCCAAAAGTCCATCAGAATGGAGTTTCTTCATGCGCTTTACACCGATATGACCTAAACGGCAGTGCCACAAATAAGTTGCACTCTCATTATCAACTCTGCATCTTTTGGCTTCAACATTATGAATATGTGTGTTACTACTATCGAGATTCAACAAGAATAGACCACTCTTCAAGGGTGCATGACCATAAAAGATATTACTCATATAAATGGAACAACCATTATTCTCTGATTTAAATGAATAACCGTCTCGCATCAAACAAGATCCAGATATAATGTTCATGCTTAACGTTGGCACCAAATAACAATTATTTAGGTCTAATACTAATCCCGAAGGTAGATGTAGAGGTAGCGTGCCGACTGCGATCACATCGACTTTGGAACCGTTTCCTACGCGCATTGTCACCTCGTCCTTAACCAATCTTCGCTTGATCAGTAGTCCCTGTTTCGAGTTGCAAATATTAGCAACAGAACCAGTATCAAATACCCAGGTGCTACTGCGAGCATTAGTAAGGTACACATCAATAACATGTATATCACATATACCTTGTTCACCTTGCCATCCTTCTTATCCGTCAAATACTTGGGGCAGTTCCGCTTCCAGTGACCAGTCTGCTTGCAATAGAAGCACTCAGTTTCAGGCTTAGGTCCAGGTTTGGGTTTCTTCTCTTGAGTAGCAACTTGCTTGCCGTTCTTTTTGAAGTTCCCCTTATTCTTCCCTTTGCCCTTTTTCTTGAAACTAGTGGTCTTGTTGACCATCAACACTTGATGCTCCTTCTTGATTTCTACCTCCGCAGCTTTCAGCATCGCGAAGAGCTCAGGAATAGTCTTGTTCATCCCTTGCATATTATAGTTCATCACGAAGCTCTTGTAGCTTGGTGGCAGTGATTGAAGAATTCTGTCAATGGCGCAATCATCTGGAAGATTAACTCCCAATTGAATCAAGTGATTATTATACCCAGACATTTTGAGTATATGCTCACTGACAGAACTGTTCTCCTCCATCTTGCAGCTATAGAACTTATTGGAGACTTCATATCTCTCAATCCGGGCATTTGCTTGAAATATCAACTTCAACTCCTGGAACATCTCATATGCTCCATGACGTTCAAAACGTCGTTGAAGTCCCGATTCTAAGCCGTAAAGCATGGCACACTGAACTATCGAGTAGTCATCAGCTTTGCTCTGGCAGACGTTCATAACATCCGGCGTTGCTCCTGCAGCAGGCCTGGCACCCAGCGATGCTTCTAGGACGTAATTCTTCTGTGCAGCAATGAGGATAATCCTCAAGTTACGGACCCAGTCCGTGTAATTGCTACCATCATCTTTCAACTTTGCTTTCTCAAGGAACGCATTAAAATTCAACGGAACAACAGCACGAGCCATCTATCTACAATCAAACATAAACAAGCAAGATACTAATCAGGTACTAAGTTTCATGATAAATTTAAGTTCAGTTAATCAAATTAATTAAAGAACTCCCACTTAGATAGACATCCCTATAATCCTCTAAGTGATTACGTGATCCAAATCAACTAAACCATAACCGATCATCACGTGAGATGGAGTAGTTTTCAATGGTGAACATCGTTATGTTGATCATATCTACTATATGATTCACGCTCGACCTTTCGGTCTCCGTGTTCTGAGGCCATATATGTATATGCTTGGCTCGTCAAGTATAACCTGAGTATTCCGCGTGTGCAACTGTTTTGCACCCGTTGTATTTGAACGTAGAACCTATCACACCCGATCATCACGTGGTCTCTCAGCACGAAGAACTTTCGCAACGGTGCATACTCAGGGAGAACACTTCTTGATAATTTAGTGAGAGATCATCTTATAATGCTACCGTCAATCAAAGCAAGATAAGATGCATAAAAGGATAAACATCACATGCAATCAATATAAGTGATATGATATGGCCATCATCATCTTGTGCTTGTGATCTCCATCTCCGAAGCACCGTCATGATCACCATCGTCACCGGCGTGACACCTTGATCTCCATCGTAGCATTGTTGTCGTCTCGCCAAGCTTGTGCTTCTACGACTATCGCTACCGCCTAGTGATAAAAGTAAAGCATTACATCGCAATTGCATTGCATACAATAAAACGACAACCATAAGGCTCCTGCCAGTTGCCGATAACTCGGTTACAAAACATGATCATCTCATAAAATAAAATTCAGCATCATGTCTTGACCATATCACATCACAACATGCCCTGCAAAAACAAGTTAGACGTCCTCTACTTTGTTGTTGCAAGTTTTACGTGGCTGCTACGGGCTTAAGCAAGAACCAATCTTACCTACGCATCAAAACCACAATGATAGTTTGTCAATTTGACTCCGTTTTAACCTTCGCAAGGACCGGGCGTAGCCATACTCGGTTCAACTAAAGTTGGAGAGACAGTCGCCCGCAAGCCACCTATGTGCAAAGCACGTCGGGGGAACCGGTCTCGCGTAAGCGTACGCGTAATGTTGGTCCGGGTCATCTCGTCCAACAATGCCGCCGAACCAAAGTATGACATGCTGGTAGGCAGTATGACTTATATCGCCCACAACTCACTTGTGTTCTACTCGTGCATATAACATCAACATAAATAACCTAGGCTCAGATGCCACTGTTGGGTTTCGTAGTAATTTCAAAAAAAATCCTACGCACACGCAAGATCATGTGATGCATAGCAACGAGGGGAGAGTGTGATCTACATACCTAGTAGATCGACAACGGAAGCATTTGGTTGATGTAGTCGTACGTCTTCACGATCCAACCGATCAAGCACCGAAACTACGGCACCTCCGAGTTCGAGCACACGTTCAGCTCGATGACGATCCCCGGACTCCGATCCAGCAAAGTGTCGGGGAAGAGTTCCGTCAGCACAACAGCGTGGTGACGATCTTGATGCACTACAGCAGCAGGGCTTCGCCTAAACTCCGCTACAGTATTATCGAGGACTATGGTGGCTGGGGGCGCCGCACACGGCTAAGGAATAGATCACGTGGATCAACTTGTGTGTTTCTGGGGTGCCCCTGCCTCCGTATATAAAGGACTAGAGGGGGAGGCTGGCCGGCCAAGGGTGGCGCGCCAGGAGAGTCCTACTCCCTCTGGGAGTAGGATTCCCCCCCAATCCTAGTTGGAATAGGATTCGCGGAGGGGGAAAAGAGAGAGGGGGGCCGGCCACCTCTCCTTGTCCTAATAGGACTAGGGGAGGGATGGAGGCGCGCAGCCCATCTTGGGCAGCCCCTTCTCTTTTCCACTAAGGCCCACTAAGGCCCATATAGGTCCCGGGGGGGTTCCGGTAACCTCCCGGTACTCCTGTAAAATCCCGATTTCACCCGGAACACTTCCGATATCCAAACATAGGCTTCCAATATATCAATCTTTATGTCTCGACCATTTCGAGACTCCTCTTCATGTCCGTGATCACATCCGGGACTCCGAACAACCTTCGGTACATCAAAATGCATAAACTCATAATATAACTGTCATCGTAACCTTAAGCGTGCGGACCCTACGGGTTCGAGAACAATGTAGACATGACCGAGACACGTCTCCGGTCAATAACCAATAGCGGGACCTGGATGCCCATATTGGCTCCTACATATTCTACGAAGATCTTTATCGGTCAGACCGCATAACAACATACGTTGTTCCCTTTGTCATCGGTATGTTACTTGCCCGAGATTCGATCGTCGGTATTCCAATATCTAGTTCAATCTCGTTACCGGCAAGTCTCTTTACTCGTTCTGTAATACATCATCCCGCAACTCATTTAGTTGCAATGCTTGCAAGGCTTAAGTGATGTGCATTACCGAGAGGGCCCAGAGATACCTCTCCGACAATCGGAGTGACAAAACCTAATCTCGAAATACGCCAACCCAACATGTACCTTTGGAGACACCTGTAGTACTCCTTTATAATCACCCAGTTACGTTGTGACGTTTGGTAGTACCCAAAGTGTTCCTCCGGTAAACGGGAGTTGCATAATCTCATAGTTATAGGAACATGTATAAGTCATGAAGAAAGCAATAGCAACATACTAAACGATCGGGTGCTAAGCTAATGGAATGGGTCATGTCAATCAGATCATTCTCTTAATGATGTGATCCCGTTAATCAAATAACAACTCATTGTTCATGGTTAGGAAACATAACCATCTTTGATTAACGAGCTAGTCAAGTAGAGGCATACTAGTGACACTTTGTTTGTCTATGTATTCACACATGTATTATGTTTCCGGTTAATACAATTCTAGCATGAATAATAAACATTTATCATGATTATAAGGAAATAAATAATAACTTTATTATTGCCTCTAGGGCATATTTCCTTCAGCTCCGCACACACCCGAGTTCGGGGTGCGTACATGCTCGGCCGGGAAACGGCCCTTCGTTAAGGCGGAGGAATTCTAGGATTCCGATAGGTCATCGAGTGGTGGATCAGTCTCGCGCTATATCATGACAGTCAGTTTTTGGCTTTCTCTACTGAGGTGCTCGTTCGGATGAACCAGGGCACAATCGCAGTAGTTCTCCTGGTGCCGCCTTAGCCGATAGAGCAGAACGTAAGGCGGCAAAACACAGGAGCCGGGCAAACCCAACATTTGAACCAAGACATGATTCGGAGCTAATGCATATAAGGCCAAACTCGCGACGTCGAACACTCCCTAAGGTATTCGGTCTTTATGTTGTAAACCGGGCCTAAACAGTGCCCTTTGTAAGAAGCCCCTAGTGTCCAGGTACGTGCATTGTTCTGACATGGCCACATGCCAAGACGTCAGCATCCTTCTCAATTGTACTGAGAATCCGAGGGATGTGTATCAACAAGAGACAGTAAAAAAAGGTTGACGCAGGGTCTTAATCTAAAAAGAATCCTTGGAACGGGTCCCTGCTGCACGTCTGCGCATGTGTCTCCATTGTGCCGTATCCTGGACGGGTGTAGCAGGATTGTCATCTGTAAAAGAGAGGAACTTAGGTGAAAAGTTGTCGTGCAAAAAGGTGGGTTTAAAGAAACCATTTACAGTTCAAGATGAGTAAAAATTGCCACTTGTCTGCGCGCGTTGAGCCCCTTGTATTTGTAGTAGGGGTGTGGCCATCAAACCTGTATGAATTACATATAGTTGCGCCGGACTCGTCTAACTGTGTTCGTGGTCTTGACGACCTATCGAATGCTTTAGTTGGTGAGGCCGTTTTAGTGTGCGGCTGCCAAGGCAGCCGCACTCTCTTCGGCGCGCAGGGATCGCTTAATATTTCCATTTACTGTAATGATGCCACGTGGACTGAGCATCTTAAGTGTGAGGGAAGCGTAATGCGGTATTGCATTAAAGCAAGCGAAAGCTTCACGTCCAAGTAGTGCTTGATAGCCACTTTGGAACGGAGCAATGTGGAAGGTTAAATTTTCGCTACGGAAGTTATCGGGGAAGCCGAATATAACCTCTAGTAGCAGGGAGCCCGTGCAATGAGCCCCTGGGCCTGGCGTTAATCCTCTAAAGGTAGTATTGTTGTGGCAAATTTTCGTTGGGTCTATCCCCATTTTGCGTATTGTGTCCTGATATATCAGGTTTAAGCTGCTGCCGCTGTCCATCAGGACTCGTGTGAAGTGGTATCCGTCAATTATTGGATCTAATACCAAGGCAGCCCACCCTGCGCTCTGTATACTTGGTGAGTAATCCTGATGGTCGAAGGTGGTCGGTTGAGACGGCCAGTGGCAGAACTCCGCGGTGATAGGCCCTTGGGCATGTTTGTCTGGGAGTGCCGCTTTGCTTCTCCCCTTTATCACGTGTAACACGTTTACTGTTTTGACTTCTGGTGGAAATTTCTTCTGTTCCCCAATGTTTTGCTTGCGAGGCTCATCCTCGTCTTCTCTTGGTGTATCCTGCCCCTTATGTTCGGCGTTGAGCTTGCCGGACTGCTTGAAGACCCAACATTCTTTGTGGGTATGATTTGTAGGTTTATCGGGGGTGCTATGGATCTGACATATTTGGTCCAGAATTTTGTTTAAGCTGGACAGTTCATCTCTGGCGCCTTTAGAGGGCGGCTTTTGCTAACCTGGCCGAGAGCTTATGAACCCGGCGTTCATCGCCGTGCTCTTCGGGTTGTCTTCTTTATTCCGGCGCTTATTATTTTTGCTGCGTCGTGCTTTCCCGTTTCCATCTCTAACTTCGGATGTACTTGGGTCGCTGGTGCTGCATCGGGCTAGCCAGCTGTCCTCGCCTGCGCAAAAGCGGGTCATGAGGCTTGTTAATGCTGCCATTGTTCTCGGCTTTTCTTGGCCGAGGTGCCTGGCAAGCCATTCGTCTCGGACGCTGTGCTTAAAGGCTGCCAAGGCTTCGGCGTCTGGACAGTCGACTATTTGGTTCTTTTTAGTAAGAAACCTGTTCCAAAGCTTTCGGGCTGACTCTCTGGGCTGTTGAGTTATATGACTTAAATTGTCTGCATCCGGTGGTCGGACATATGTCCCTTGAAAATTTGCCCGAAAGGCATTTTCGAGCTCTTCCAAGCTTCCAATGGAGCTTTCGGGGAGGCTTTTAAGCCAGTGCCGAGATGGGCCTTTGAGCTTGAGGGGTAAGTACTTGATGGCGTGGAGATCATCTCCTCGAGCCATATGGATATGGAGGATATAGTCCTCAATCCAGACCCCAGGGTCTGTTGTTCCGTCGTATGCCTCTATGTTTACGGGTTTGAATCCCTCTGGAAATTCATGGTCCAGCACCTCATCGGTGAAACACAGAGGGTGTGCGGCACCCCTGTATTTGGGTGTACCGTGGTATTCGGATGTTTGTTGTGTCGCATTGTATGTTGGAGCGAGCCTGCGTGGTCCATAGATGGATCTGGTTGCGCCATCCTTTTGGTGTGAGCCCTTAAGTGGATCGCGTACTGGTTTATGTGCGGCGTCGATTTCCGCTTTATGTTGGCTATGAGGTCATCTATCCGACCGGATGGCCGTTTTATTTTTTAATTGTGGAGGATCTAAGGCCTCCTCATCGAATTCAGGTAGCAACTTTCGCTTCGGATAACTCTTGGTGTGGCGATTACTGCCGTACTTCACTCCATTTGATTTTGAGTGTGTCTTGTGCAGCCTTGAGCCTTTGCTTCTATTTTTCAGATCCCTCGCCGTGGCAACAAGCCTTTGGTGGGCATTGTGTTGCTCCTGGCGCCTGTCCGGTGTGATGTGGTCCGGACTGTTATCTTCGACGGGGTTGGGTTGTTCGGCTTGATTTTCCGTGTTGCCGTGGTCGGGAAATGGTTCACCCTGCTCTAACGCTGGGTCTATGTGATCGTTATTTCTGCCGAGGCAGGATTTGGAGCGGCATTTATGCCGCCGCTTTGACTGCTGTTCGAGGGAACCACCTATCGCTGCGTCCTTCCATTCCTCGTTGTTATTTTCTTTGGGTGTGTCCACCATGTATACGTCATGTGATGAAGTGGGCGTCCAGTGGCCTGTGGGCAGTGGTTCCTCTTCGACTCCTGCATCATCGTCCATACCGTCGATGTCTTCGGAGTCAGAGTCGGGCGTGTCGGTTAAGTCATCGACAGTGGCTACTAAGTGGGTGGTGGGTGGGCGGCGAATTTCTTCGTCATCCGCATCCCGATCCTGCCGGACGTGGTTCGGCCAGGATCCTCCTGACAAGGAGAGAGACCTTAATGAGTTCAGTATGTCACCGAAGGGCAAGTGCTGGAAAATATCCGCGGAGGTAAACTCCATGATCGGCGCCTAATCGGATTCGATAGGAACGAGCGCAGGCGGTTCGGAGTCCATGGCCGGAGAAGGATCCGGTAGTTTGGCAACACGGCTCTCGTGAAGGGTAAGTTCGATATTCGGCTCGATCATCGCAGAGGGTACGGCCTCCGTGACGGGGTCTATCCACCCGTCCACGGATGGCGAAACTGGCTCCGAATTGAGGGTCGGAGCGACTGCCGGTGCGATCTCCTGAATACGGTCCGATGGTAGAGCTAAATCGTACTCATCGTGGCTGCGTGGCGCACAAGGCAGGGGCTCGAATTCGTTGAAGATCAAGTATTGCGGATATCGGCCGTGTAGTTTAAGCTTCCAAACCTGACCTGGTGGCCAGGGGCGTAACTTTCGATCTGCTCCAGATGGCCAAGCGAGTTGGCCCACAGTGCAAAGCCGTCGAACACAAAGATCTGTCCGGGGAGAAAAGTCTCACCCTGGACCACATCGCTATCGATGATCGTAGGAGCCATCAAGCCTAACGGCGACGGCATAGAGGAACTCTCAATGAAAGCACCAATTTCGGTGTCAAAGCCGGCGGATCTCGGGTAGGGGGTCCCGAACTGTGCGTCTAAGGCGGATAGTAACAGGAAGCAGGGGACACGATGTTTTACCCAGGTTCGGGCCATCTTGATGGAGGTAAAACCCTACGTCCTGCTCGATTTATTCTTGATGATATGAGTATTACAAGAGTTGATCTACCACGAGATTGGAGAGGCTAAACCCTAGAAGGTAGCCTATGGTATGATTGTATGTTGTCCTACGGACTAAAACCCTCCGGTTTATATAGACACCGGAAAGGGCTAGGGTTACACAAGGTCGATTACAAAGGAGGAGATATACATATCCGTATTGCCTAGCTTGCCTTCCACGCCAAGTAGAGTCCCATCCGGACACGAGACGAAGTCTTCAATATTGTACCTTCATAGTCTAACAGACCGGCCAAAGGATACAGTCCGGCTGTCCGGAGACCCCCTAATCCGAGACTCCCTCAATTACCGTACCACTCTGGTGCGGATCTTACTCTGGTTGACCTACAAGGTTCGGTAGTAACTTGATCAGAAGTTTCATGATCATCATCATTAGCTTCCTCACTTACTGGTGTAAGAATCACTGGAACTGATTTCTGTGATCAACTACTTTCCTATAAGGGAGCAGGTACAGTTACCTCATCAAGTTCTACTTTCCTCCCACTCACTTCTTTTGAGAGAAACTCCTTCTCTAGAAAGGATCCATTCTTAGCAACGAATATCTTGCCTTCGGATCTGTGATAGAAGGTGTACCCAACAGTCTCCTTTGGGTATCCTATGAAGACACATTTCTCCGATTTGGGTTTGAGCTTATCAGGTTGAAGCTTTTTCACATAAGCATTGCAGCCCCAAACTTTAAGAAACGACAACTTGGGTTTCTTGCCAAACCACAGTTCATAAGGTGTCGTCTCAACAGATTTTGATGGTGCCCTATTTAACGTGAATGCAGTCGTCTCTAAAGCATAACCCCAAAACGATAGCGGTAAATCAGTAAGAGACATCATAGATCACACCATATCTAATAAAGTGCGGTTACGACGTTCGGACACACCATTACGCTGTGGTGTTCCAGGTGGCGTGAGTTGCGAAACTATTCCGCATTGTTTCAAATGAAGACCAAACTCATAACTCAAATATTCACCTCCACGATCAGATCGTAGAAACTTAATTTTCTTGTTACGATGATTTCCACTTCACTCTAAAATTCTTTGAACTTTTCAAATGTTTTAGACTTATGTTTCATCAAGTAGATATACCCATATTTGCTCAAATCATCTGTGAAGGTAAGAAAATAATGATACCCGCTGCGAGCATCAACAATCATTGGACCGCATACATCAGTATGTATTATTTCCAACAAGTCTGTTGCTCGCTCCATTGTTCCGGAGAATGGAGTCTTAGTCATCTTGCCCATGAGGCATGGTTCGCAAGCATCAAGTGATTCCAAAATCCCATCAGCATGGAGTTTCTTCATGCGCTTTACACCAATATGACCTAAACGACAGTGCCACAAATAAGTTGCACTATCATTATTAAACTTATATCTTTTGGCTTCAATACTATGAACATGTGTATCACTACTATCAAGATTTAGTAAAAAGAGACCACTCATCAAGGGTGCATGACCATAAAATATAATACTCATATAAATAGAACAACCATTATTCTATGGTTTAAATGAATAACCGTCTCACATCAAACAAGATCCAGATATAATGTTCATGCTCAACGCTAGCACCAAATAACAATTATTTAGGTCTAAAACTAATCCCGAAGGTAGATGTAGAGGTAGCGTGCCGACGGCGATCACATTGACTTTGGAACCATTTCCCACGTGCATCGTCACCTCTTCCTTACCCAACCTTCGCTTAATCCATAGCCCTTGTTTCGAGTTGCAAATATTAGCAACAGAACCAGTATCAAATACCCAGGCGCTACTGCGAGCATTAGTAAGGTACACATCAATAACATGTATATCAAATATACCTTTCACTTTACCATCCTTCTTCTCCGCCAAATACTTCGGGCAGTTCCGCTTCTAGTGACCAGTCCCTTTGCAGTAGAAGCACTCAGTCTTAGGCTTAAGTCCAGACTTGGGCTTCTTCACTTGAGCAACAACTTGCTTGTTGTTCTTCTTGAAGTTCCCCTTCTTCCCTTTACCCTTTTTCTTGAAATTGGTGGTCTTGTTGACCATCAACACTTGATGCTCCTTCTTGATTTCTACCTCCGCAACCTTTAGCATTGCGAAGAGCTCGGGGATTGTCTTATCCATCCCTTGCATATTATAGTTCATCACGAAGCTCACACTCAGTCTTAGGCTTAGGTCCAGACTTGGGCTTCTTCACTTGAGCAGCAACTTGCTTGTTGTTCTTCTTGAAGTTCCCCTTCTTCCCTTTACCCTTTTTCTTGTAGCTTGGTGGCAGTGATTGAAGAACTCTGTCAATGACATTATCATCAGGAAGATTAACTCCCAGCTGAGTCAAGTGGTTGTGGTACCCAGACATTCTAAGTATATGTTCACTAATAGAACTATTCTCCTCCATTTTGTAGCTGTAGAACTTATTGGAGACTTCATATCTCTCAATCCGGGCATTTGCTTGAAATATTAACTTCAACTCCTGGAACATCTCATATGCTCCATGACGTTCAAAACGTCGATGAAGTCCTGGTTCTAAGCCGTAAAGCATGGCACATTGAACTATCGAGTAGTCATCAGCTTTGCTCTGCCAGACGTTCATAACATTTGGTGTTGCTCATGCATCGGGTTTGTCACCTAGCGGTGCTTCTAGGACATAATTCTTCTATGTAGCAATGAGGATAATCCTCAAGTTACGGACCCAGTTCGTGTAATTTCTACCATCATCTTTCAACTTAGCTTTCTCTAGGAACGCATTAAAATTCAACGGAACAACAGCATGGGCCATCTATCTACAACAACATAGACATGCCAAATACTATCAGGTACTAAGTTCATGATAAATTAAAGTTCAATTAATCATATTACTTAAGAACTCCCACTTAGATAGACATCCCTCTAATCATCTAAGTGATCACGTGATCCATATCAACTAAACCATGTCCGATCATCACGTGAGATGGAGTAGTTTTTAGTGGTGAACATCACTATGTTGATCATATCTACTATATGATCCATGCTCGACCTTTCAGTCTCAGTGTTCCGAGGCCATATCTGCATATGCTAGGCTTGTCAAGTTTAACCCGAGTATTCCACGTGTGCAAAACTGGCTTGCACCCGTTGTATGTGAACGTAGAGCTTATCACACCCGATCATCACGTGGTGTCTCGGCACGACGAACTGTAGCAACGGTGCATACTCAGGGAGAACACTTGTACCTTGAAATTTAGTGAGAGATCAACTTATAATGCTACCCCCGAACTAAGCAAAATAAGATGCATAAAGGATAAACATCACATGCAATCAAATATAAGTGATATGATATGGCCATCATCATCTTGTGCCTTTGATCTTCATCTCCAAAGCACCATCATGATCACCATCGTCACCGGCTTGACACCTTGATCTCCATAGAAGCATTGTTGTCGTCTCGCCAACTATTGCTTCTATGACTATCGCTACCGCTTAGTGATAAAGTAAAGCAATTACATGGCGATTGCATTTCATACAATAAAGCGACAACTATATGGCTCCTACCAGTCGCCGATAACTCTATTACAAAACATGATCATCTCATACAATAAAATTTAGCATCATTTCTTGACCATATCACATCACAACATGCCGTGCAAAAACAAGTTTGACGTCCTCTACTTTGTTGTTGCAAGTTTTACGTGGCTGCTACGGGCTGAGCAAGAGCCGTTCTTACCTACGCATCAAAAACCACAACGCGATATAGTGATTGCTTTTTGATCTTCAGAAAGAACCCTATTCATTGAATCCGATTCAACTAAAGTTGGAGAAACAGACACCCACTAGCCACCTGTGTGCGAAGCACGTCGGTAGAACCAGTCTCGCGTAAGTGTACGCGTAATGTCGGTCTGAACTGCTTCATCCAACAATACCACTGAATCAAGAATCAACTAGTGACAGCAAGCAATATGTATATACCCACGCCCACAACTCCTTTGTGTTCTACTCGTGCATATAACATCTACGCGTAGACCTGGCTCGGATGCCACTGTTGGGGAACGCAGTAATTTCAAAAAAATCCTATGCACGCGCAAGATCCATCTAGGTGATGCATAGAAACGAGAGGGTATAGAATGTTGTCTGCGTACCTTCGTAGACCATAAGCGGAAGCGTTATGATGCCCGCGGGGTTCAGGTAACCCCCCGGTACTCCGGTAAATGCCCGAACTCACCCGGAACCATTCCAATGTCCAAACATAGCCTTCCAATATATCAATCTTTATGTCTCGACCATTTTGAGACTCCTTGTCATGTCCGTGATCACATACGGGACTCTGAACTACCTTCGGTACATCAAAACACATAAACTCATAATATCGATCATCACCGAACGTTAAGCGTGCAGACCCTATGGGTTCGAGAACTACGTAGACATGATAAGTAGGGTCTACCGTTCAGTCATGTCTACGTTTAATGACATGACTACCTATGGTTTAATGGCATGTCAAGTGCTAAGTAGGGTTTAATGACATGATAAGTAGGGTTTAATGACATGACTGAACGGTAGGGTCTACGTAAACGATCAAGTGCTAAGCTAACGGATGGGTCAAGTCAATCACATTGTTCTCTAATGATGTGATCCCGTTCATCAAATGACAACTCATGTCTATGGTTAGGAAACATAACCATCATTGATTCAACGAGCTAGTCAAGTAGAGGCATACTAGTGACACTCTGTTTGTCCATGTATTCACACATGTACTAAGTTTCCGGTTAATACAATTCTAGCATGAATAACATTTATCGTGATATAAGGAAATATAAATAACAACTTTATTATTGCCTCTAGGGCATATTTCCTTCATCATTCCCCGCCGAAATAAATGCAAAGCCATTTTAAATAATTTCCCCTTGATTTGAATTGATTACAAAATAAAACCAATTCAAATCTTTTTTAGGAAAAAAATATTTGGCTTGGATATTCTTGGGACTTATTAAGGTTAACCTTGTGCCCAATGGTATTTCAAATGGTCTGGTTTCTACCAAGGCTTACTAGGGTTTCTACTGGTTGCATTGGGATTTTATCCCTTCTAGGCAACCAAGCAACACCAAGCAATTCAAAATCAATCACAAGCAACCCCTAGGCATTGATTGGTATTTCCTAGGAAAATTTTAATTCCCTGTGATTTTTTAGCACAGTAGATTTGGGAAATATTTGGGATGTGACAGGCTATGGAAATGCCATGATAAGTAGGTATGGTAGTTGTTTTGAGGAAAGATATAATGATGCTTATGTGTGATAGAGTGTATCATATCATAGGATCTGTATGCACCGACGAAGTTTGCACCAACTCTCGAAGTGAGATAGGGCAATGCAAGGTACCGGAGAGGCTAGCAATATGAGGATGATGGGAGTGTCGTATTAGTCCATGAGCTCACCTTAAACATAAATAACTCATATACTTCTCATGGAAGTTTTATTAGCCCTCAAAGCAAAGTACTACTCACATGCTCCTAGGGAGGAGGTTGGTAGGAGTTAACCATCGCGCACCCCCGATTCATATAGCACAAAGTATTTCAATGAGGAATAAAAATGCTCTAACATCCCTGTCATGCCATGACAAACACTTAAATGAGTAATACATAACAAGCTTTAATATCGATATTTTTACTAACGAATGATCATGAACCATTATATTACTACATCAATATAATTAAATCATACATTCCATATTTAGTTATCTACATGATTTTTTTATTATATCACTCTTATATACCTATCATTCTTGGACTAGTCTCATAACCGTGCATATTACCACTTCCTATTTAAGACTCTTAGAGAGATATATGTGAAGCATGAGAGTGAAAATCATTTCTATAAAATATAACCACCACCATGCTCTAAAGATATAAGTGAAGCATATGAGAAACTACCTAGCTCAAAAGATATAAGTAAGCACACAGAATATTCTAAAAAATCATGATGAATGTGTGTCTCTCTCAAAAGGTGTGTCCAGTAAACAATGATTGTGGCAGACTAACAAACAAAATAAAACTATAGCACAAGACGCTCCAAGTAAAACTCATATCATGTGATGAATAAAAATATAGCTCCAAGTAAACATACAAATGAATGGTGGACGAAAGAGGGGATGCCATCCGGGGCATCCCCAAGCTTAGACACTTCAGTCTTACTTGAATATTACCCTGGGGTGCCTTGGAAATCCCCAATCTTAGGGTCTTGCCACTCCTTATTCCTTTATCCATCGTAAACTCACCCAGAACTTGAAAGGTTCAGCACACAAAACTCAACAAAACCTCGTGAGATCCATTAGTATAATCGATAAACCATAGAATTAGGTACTGTTGTAAACCAATTCATAATTATTATTGCATATTATATACTATATTCTAACTTCTCCATGACTTATACCCCCTCCCCCCTGATATAATCCATAGCATCATTAAAACAAGCACAATATGCAATAAAAAATAGAATCTGTCTAAAACAGAATGGTCTATAATGATATGAACTAAAACCATACTTCTATAACTCCAAAAATTCTGAAAAATTACGACACGTAAAAACTTTGTGTCTCACTACTTTGTAAAAATTTCAGAATTTTTTCACATTCCAGTAAAAATTGAAAATTGAAAATTCCCGCACTAGGCGCAAAAGTTTATGTTTTTGCACAGAATCAATTCAACTATAATTCAAATCATCCCAAAGGCTTTACTTGGCACAAACACTAATTAAAAGATAAAAACACAATCATTATAGTATAAAAAATCATGTCATCACACTAAAACAGAAAGTAAAAGCAAAAATTTAAGATAACTATTGAGTTGCCTTCCAGCTAGGCATAATGTACAGTTTCAAGTGTTATCATTTTTCAAAGTAAATCCATAGGTGGATCTAATAATAGATTCATATGGTGGTTTAATTCTCTTCCTTGGGAAGTATTCAATCCCTTTCCTTAATGGAAATTGGAACCTTATATTTCCTTCTTTCATGTCAATAACTGCACCTATGGTTCGTAGGAAAGGCCTACCAAGTATTATAGGATAAGGTAGATTGCATTCAATATCAAGCAAAATAAAATCCACGGGTATATAACTTCTATTAGCAATTACGAGAACATCATTAATCCGACCCATTTCTTTCTTAATACTTGAATCCGGTAAATGCAAATTGAGGGAACATTCATCCATATCGGTGAGACATAGAACGTCACATAAAGATTTTGGTATAGTAGAGACGCTACCACCTAGATCATACAAAGCATTACATTAATAATCTTGAATTTTAACTTTAATAGTAGGTTCCCATTCATCCTGTAATTTCCTTGGTATTGATACTTCCAATTCTAACTTTTCTTCATGACCTTTAATAATGGCTTCTACAATACGTTTAGTAAAAGCTTTATTTTGTTCGTAAGCATTGGGTGAATTAATCATGGATTGCAACAAGGAAATACATTCAATCAAAGAACAATTATCATAATTAAAGTCCTTGTAATCCAAAATAGTGGGTGCATCCTATCTAAAGTTTTGACCTCTTCAAACCCACTTTTGTTGTTTTTATCACTAAGATCATCACCCTCCGAACAATTGGGACGCCTTCTAATTAAAGTTGACTCATCTTCAGTCCCCTTTTCATCAATTTTTATATTAATAAACAAAGATTCAATATGTGACTCACCGATCATTTTAATGTCTTCATCATTGCTATGATAAAAACCGGGTGCGAGTGCTTTTTCTAAAAATTTGTGTCTAGCTCTCATCCTTTCAATTCCTTTTCTACTTTCATCCATAGTAACTTTGATAGACTTTAGAGATTCAGATATTTCGTCCTTTTTATGTGGCAAAATTTTAATTTTAAGAGTATCCACATCATGAGCAATTATATCAATGTTTCTAGACATATCATCAACTTTGTTTAGTTTTTCTTCTACCATAGCATTGAAAATATTTTGAAAACTAATAAATTATTTAATGTTGTTCTCAAGCTCAATAGGTACCCTATTATTATAATATGAATTACCATAGGAATTACCGTAATTATTAGAGGGATTACCGGGATACGGTCTAGGATTGAAATTCCCTCTATAAGCATTGTTATTAAAATTATTTCTAATAACAAAATTCACATCAATAGCATCATTATTTTGCTCAATCAAAGTGGATAATGGGATATCATTAGGATCAACATGAGCATATTTTCTAGTAAGCATAGAGCATCCATTTTATCACTGAGAGTAGAAACTTCTTCAACAAAGTTTACCTTCTTACCAGTTGGAGCTTGCTCGGTGTGCCATTGGGAATAATTTGCTGTCATATTATTAGTAAGCTTCGTGGCTTCTCCTAATGTCATTCCCATGAATGTACCACCTGCAACAGAGTCTAAAAGTTTTCTCGAAATAAAGTTTAGTCCCGCATAAAAAAATTGTATATCATCCATAAGAGTGCAACAATTTTTAATCATTAATTCCATTCTCTTCCAAGATTGTGCAACATGTTCTTGCTCATGTTGTTTAAAGTTCATGATTTGATTTCTAAGAGATATTATGTTAGCGGGAGGAAAATATTTAGCAATAAAAGCATCCTTATATTTATCCTAGGAATCAATGATATTGCTTGGTAAGGATGAAAACCAAGTTTTAGCTTTGTCCCTTAATGAGAACGGAAATAATTTCAACTTAACAATATCATTATGCACATCGTTTTTCTTTTGCATATCACATAATTCAACGAAGGTATTAAGATGGGATGCATCATCTTCATTAGGATTTCCATCAAATTTACTTCCATAATAATATTTAGCAATGCAACATTAGTATCATATGACTCCACACTAGTGGCGGGAGGAGCAATTGGAGTACTAATAAAATCATTGTTATTATTATTCGAGAAGTTACACAACTTAGTGTTTTCTTGAGACATAATGGCAATTCAAGCAAGCAAGGAAAATGATTTTTTTGTGTTTTTGAATTTTTTTAACAAGATTAATAAAGGAAAATAAGCAAATAAAAAGTAGAAGAAGCAAATGATAATGTGTATGAAGGAACCTTGAGTTGTTTGATGAAGTATCCCCAGCAACGGTGCCAGAAATTCTTTCTGCTACTTGTGAGTTGCCTTGGTTTTTCCCCGAAGAGGAAGGGAGAAGCAATATAGTAGCGGATAGTATTTCCCTCAGCGAAGAACCAAGGTTATAGAACGAATAATAGATCCATGCAAAAAACCTTAAGCAGTACCTACACACACAAGAGAAAATACTTGCACCCAACGCGGGCAAGAGGGTTGTCAACCCCTTTATGCTTGTTAATTGCAAGGATACAATCTCATAGTAGTAGATAAATAAATTGCAAAGTAAAATAAAATTAAATAAATTGTAGCAATGTACTTAGAGTTTTAGTAACATGAATAAAATACACCCTGGGGCCATAGTTTTCACTAGAGCCATCTCTCATAAAAATAGCATACAATGGGTGGACAAATTACTATCATGCAATTAATAGAAAAGTGCATAGTTATGACGTTATTCATGGCATGATCATGTATATAGGCAATACGCCTATCACAAGTAGACCGACTCCTGCCTGCATCTACTACTATTACTTCACTTCGAGAGCGCTTCTATGCTTGCCTCTCCAGATATTAAGTTCATGACAAACAGAGTAATGCATGAAGTATGATGACATAATGTATACAGAATAAAACCAAGCAATATGATTAAACCCTGTCGTTTTCCCCTTAGTAGCAACAATACAAATACGTGCCTTGTTACCCCTCCTGCCATAGAGTGAGGACACCGCAAGATTGAACTTATTAGAAAGCACCTCTCCCCCTGAAGATAAATCAATCTAGTTGGCCAAACCAAACGGATGGATCGGAGAGAAATGCAAAGCTATAACAATTACACATAATAAAGTTTAAAAAAGACCCAATTATTTTCAATGAATAATTTGATCATAAACTCACAATTCATCGAATCGCAACAAACGCACCGCAAAAGAAGATTGCATCGAATAGAACTCCGAGGAGAACATTGCATTGAAGATCAGAGAGAGAGATAGAGATATATATAGAGAGAGATCTAGATAATCACTATGGACCCATAGGTCCTGTGGGAACTACTCACACATTATCGGAGGTGCAGTAAAGTTGATGTAGAAGCCCTCCGTGATCGATTTCCCCTCCAGTAGAGTACCGGAAAAGACCTCCAGATGGGATCGCGGAAGAACAAAGATTTGTGACAGCGGAAAAGTTGTTTCGTTGGTGCTTCTAGGGGTTTTCCAATATTTGAGAATTTATAACACTGGAATTAGGTCATATGGAGCCATGAGCAGCCCGTAGGATAACAGGGCACCCTGTTGTCTTGCCGTCTCAATGTTTCTCTTCTGGACTCCCTTGAAACTTCCAGGGTTTCTTATGTTCCAAAAATATCTTAAATGTTTCGTCGTGTTTGGACTTCGTTTGATATGGATTTTCTGTAAAGTTAAAAACAAGTAGAAAACAACAACTCACACTAGGCACTAGGTTAATAGGTTAATTCCCGAAAATAATATAAAATATACAAGATTAGTAATATAATATAATGAAACAATAAAAAATATAAATATGTTAAAGGCGTATGAGGTCACTACTTATAGATTGTTTCTACGAGGGAATCACTACTTATAGATTAACAATTTTCTATAAATGAAACTTAGCACAACACAACTAAATAACCGTAAACTAAGTCTCCGTCCCAAAACAAGTCTAGTGGTTATAGTCAAAAGATTTAAACTGAAACCACGACACTTATTTTAAAACCGACGGGTAATAGAAAAGCAAGCTCAAAAGTGTGCGGCTCAGATTGATTAAGAAATAGCTTATTTTAGAAACAAGGAAAACATGTTTTTTTATGTATAAAAAAAAGGCGATTGGATGAGGTCTCAAAACGTGTGGATGAGACGAAGCGTTCCTGTTTTGAGCCAAAAAAAACGAAGCCAGAAAAGGTAAAACCGTACTCTAGTCCACAGATCACTCTCCAGCCTCCAATCCCATCCCTTTCCTTACCACAAAAAGAAAAAACAAAACCAGCCGTGCCTAAACGCCGTGAAGACGTGACAAAGCTACGCCGTGACGATCTTTCCTGCGGCGCACCTCGCGAGCCCACTGTCAACTACAGTAGCCGCCAACCCGCACCTACCGAAGTGCGTCGCCCGGGCCCACCCGGCAGCGCCCCGGCCGCGGCGGAGCCCCACGCCACGCTCCACGTGTCGGGGCTCCCCGGGGCGGATCTGACGGGCCGATGGAGCGCGCGGCTTTAGATTTCGTCGGATCCCGGCGGGTCGCGGGGCCCACCCGCTCCCTCCGGCCCTCCCCGTCTCCACTTGCTCCACGTCAGGGTCACCCCGTTATCTATTTCCCCCCCCTCCCCTCCCCCCCCTTCCTTCACCACCACCCCTTCTCCTCTCCCCCCAGACAGAGCCCAGGCTCAGTTTTACCTCTCGGCCGGTGGTCCTCGTAACACCCCGCCGCGTCGTGGGAAACATCCACGGCTACTTCCACGCGCGGGTCAAAGCTCGCGCGCCCACGCCCATGCCGCCACCGCCCGCGCCTCGACCCCCCACGGTGCGCGCCCTCTCGCCCTTCCCTCTGGCAACGCGAGCGCTCGTCTCTGCCCACCTTTTTGGGGGTTCGCTTTAGCTGATTTTGGGGCGGGGGTTTCACGACCTCCGAATCCGGTGGATCTCGGCCGCCCGCCGCCGGAATCCGGCACAGGTGGAGCGCCGTGAGGCGCTTTTTCAGAGATGCCTCGTCGGGGTTGAGTCGCGGTGGGAGTTTGACGCTTGGTTTACCTGTCTGGTCCTGTTGAAAGCTCGAGTACTGCTGATGCAGTCTAATTTCATCTCATCACCAAGACTATTTCCTCAGTCTTTTAAGCTCCTATAATCTCTAAATTGCGCTCATCTTTGCTATAGTAACTAGTAAGTACCAATTTTGTACGATAAATCCGTTCTCCAAACATTGGCATCGCGCGCCGACCCTTACCAATTTCGTACGGTGTGCGTGTCAATTGCCGACGAACTGCCCATAATTCGAAGCATTTCTCATGCTCGTGATAGATTCGACCTTGATCCATGCGTGCTTGTTGCAGATTCCACTAGTTGGATGCAGCATGCCCATATCTGAACCCAGCATAGGGCATGCTCCGTCGTTTGTCAACCGTCTCTAGTTGCAAACGCCACGGATCCAGCTGATGGTGAGCGCCGGTCAAGCTGGCGCGGACGGACCTTCCACCAGTGATATTAGGGGAACTGGAAACGGCGCCTTAGAGAATGGCCATGCCCTCAAGGCAAACGAGGACAAGGAATGGAGGGGCGGCAGCAAGGAAGAGGACTGGCCCAGCACGCACAGTGCGCCACCAGGCTTGGACGAGCACAAGCAGCAGCAAGGCCGGGTCATCCGCTGGGAGAAGTTCCTGCCGGTGGAGACACTAAGGGTCTTGCTGGTGGAGAACGATGACTGTACCCGACATGTTGTCCGTGCTCTGCTCCGTAAGTGTGGCTATGAAGGTAATGCCCTGCAAATTTAAACTCTAGTTTCAAGTAAATTATTAAATTCGATTTTGATCTTTTGTAGTTTGTAGGTCTGTTAGAGGCCAGAGTGTTCATGTTGTTGTATTTTGTTCTCTCTCTTTCGGTTTTAGATTTCACTTCGAGTTGATTTTGAACTGATAGTGCGACCATACATCTATCACAACATTTATACAGGGATACTGAGGCTGGAGGTTATCCTCCTTTTCCAAAAAAAAAAGAACAAGGGGATACTGGAATTGCTTACTGTGGAAAAGGGGGAACTGAAATTGCTTGTTGTGAAAAAGAGTGCATCGCGCATGCTAAAATAAGAGCAATGATTTTGATGGCACATCCTAATTGATCATAGCTAAAGACACCATGATGCCGACCTGTATTTAGAATATGAGATCTTCATTCAATTCCCCAGTCAGCAATTAGTTGATGTGGCTATTAGTTTTACTTCAGTGGAAGAAGGTGCCTGATGGTGAATGCTCCTGTCTTGGTGCATCAGTTGATGGGCATGGTCAATCTTGATCAGTCAGCATAGTTTTGTTAACTGTTAACATGGATGAATCTATAAATGGCCAGGAACTTTGTTAAAAAGATGCCAAGGTGAGCACCAACACCGAGAAAGAAAAATCAAATAGCCAACTTACATTTGGTCTTGCTGCTAATTGAAATCAGTGCAACTGAAGTGATTTTACAAGGCCTTACTTATCCCCACTCTCACGAGCTAGCTGAAGCTAGGAACTTTGCAAACTTGAGCCTAGTTATCTTTGAGTAGTTTCTTGCACTAAATTGGGTAACGGTTTTGCTAGGTCTCAGTCGACTGAGACTTGGTTATATCTCAGTCGATGCTATATTCGTTTGATCTTGCATGGAGATCTGTGCAAAAAATTTCTTTTTAGTTTATTCCTTTTTCTTCCTATATACTACTACCTCCGTTTCTAAATATAAGTCTTTTTCTTCCTATGTAGACATATTTTAGAGTGTAGATTCACCCATTTTGCTCCATATGTAGCCGTATTGGAATCTCTAAAAGGACTTATATTTAGGAACGGAGGGAGTATGTCACTTGACTGAAACTTGGTTAAGTCTTAGTCGAGTGAGACCTAGCCACACCCATATTGGGTAAATACAAACTTTATTCAAGTGTCATGGATCTTCCTAATGTAAATTGTATGTTTGATGTGTTTGTTAATTTGTTCAGTACATTATGTTATCTCCTATTAGAATTATGCCTTTCCTTTTATATTCAAAGGTGAAAGCTAAATCAATATTGCTTTTCTTTGAAACTGTTTCAATTACGTCAGTCCATTGATTGTAAAATGCATATCTTTCCTTTGTAGTTATCGCTGCTGAGAATGGATTGCATGCATGGCAATATCTTGAAGATGTGCAAAACCGTATTGACCTTGTATTAACTGAGGTCGCCATGCCTTGTCTATCTGGAATTGGTCTACTCAGTAAGATCACGAGTCACAGTATTTGCAAGGGCATTCCTGTGATCAGTAAGTAGCTTTCCTGCTCAACCATATTGCTCCAACAGATTAATACGCTTATTTTGGTCCTTGTTAATTTTTTAGTTTAAATATTCTTAGCTTCTAAAGCTTATGTTGTTTCCGTGCAGTGATGTCTAAGAATGACTCGATGAGTACAGTCTTTAGGTGTCTATCAAAGGGAGCAGTTGACTTCTTAGTGAAGCCGATACGGAAGAATGAACTTAAGACCCTTTGGCAGCATATATGGAGGCGATGCCACAGTGTAAGTTGCTTGTTGTTGGTCTAGCTTATTTCATGTCGGAAAACCAAGCCCAAAAGTCACGAGGGCATAGTTTCTTTGACCTACCTATTTATCTTCTCTGATTATCACTCTGGAATTTGCCTTTTTCTGAATCTAGTCCAGTGGAAGTGAAAGTGGCATCCATACACAAAAATGTTCCAAGCCGAAGGCTGGTGATGAATATGAGAACAACAGTGGCGGCAGTCATGATGATGATGACGATGACGATGATGATGCTGATGACGACTTTAGTGTTGGGCCCAATGCTAGGGATGGCAGTGATAATGGCAGTGGCACTCAGGTACGTCGGTTACTTAAAATTGGAAGGTACTCCTTACTCATCAGAAGATTGCGATAGATGTAATATAAAGGGTATTAGTTGAATACTACTCAGAACAAATGTTTGACTCTTCCAAAATTAATAGGATTAATACCTCTGCTGGTTGAAAAGCTATGTGTTAAGTACAAGTTTTTCGTGCACATACTTTGTACTTCCTAGTAATTCACCCCAGATCAGATCCTAGACCGATTCACCGTGGGCATTTTAGACCTTTTAACGTCTCACCCTGAGTCCACCCTTAGAACTGAGTAACAAAATGATAGCGTTTGTGCTAATGTTTTTTAAGAAATCTCTTCTGGAAATCTATTCTCATGCCACCGATCTATATTAAAATGCAGAGTTCATGGACGAAGCGTGCTGTGGAGATTGATAGCCCACAACTTGTGTCTTCTGATCATCTAGCAGATTCACCTGATAGTACTTGTGCGCAAGTAATTCACCCCAGATCAGAGATAGGCAGCAATAGGTGGTTGCCGACTGCAAATAAAAGGAACATCAATAATCAAAAAGAAAATAATGGTATCTTATGCTAACAGTATCCTTTGTACAAAGTAAATACACCTTTTACTGTCTGTCAACCAACTGCCACTTCTTATGCAGATGACTCCATGGGGAAATACTTAGAAATAGGCGCTCCTAGAAATTCAAGTCTTGGGTATCAATCTTCTCCAAATGAGATGTCTGTTAATCCAACAGAAAAACAGCATGAGAATCTCACATGTCAAAACAAGTCAGTAAACAAAATAGTCATCGACAAACCAACTAGTCAAACTGCTGATTTGATTAGTTCAATAGCCAGAAACACAGAATCGAAACAGGCTGCTAGAATCACTGATGCACCTGACTGCTCCTCCAAGATGCCAAACGGGAATGAAATGAAAAACGATTCTCCCATCAACATGCCATCCCAAGAGCTGGGTCTGAAGATATCGGAAACAACTAGATGTGGAACTGAAATCCATGATGAACGAAGTATTCTGAAAAGATCAAACATCTCAGCATTCACCAGGTGCAAAGCATAACATCACTATAGTTACTAAGTTATGAACACAGTAATAAGTTGCGTACTAACTGTCCTTTATTTTGCAAGGTACCATACTCCCATGGCTTCCGATCAAGGTGGGGCAACATTTCGGGGAAGCTGTTCACCTCAAGATAACAGCTCAGAGGCTGTGAAAACGAACTCCACCTGCAAGATGGAGTCAAATTCAGATGCTGCTCAAATAAAGCAGGGCTCAAATGGCAGTAGCAACAACAATGACATGGGCTCCAGTACCAAGAATGCCATCGCAAAGCCTTGTACAGACAGGGAGAGAGTTATGTCACCATCACTTGTTAAATCAAACCAGCAGACTTCAGCATTCCATCCGATGCAGCACCGAGTGTCACCAGCTGACGCAGCACGCAAGGACAAAGCTGCTGAAGAAATTGCCAATGCAGTGAAAGTGGGCCACTCAAGTGAGGCACAGCAAAGCTCTGTGCAGCATCACCATCATGCACACTATTACCGCCATGTTATGGCACAGCAACAGACATTAATTGACCGTGCATCAAACGCCCGGTGTGGTTCATCCAATGCGTCTGATTTACCCCTGGAAGGTCATGCTGCCAACTATGGTGTGAACGGGAGCGTCTCAGGCAGCAATAATGGAAGCAATACGCAAAACGGAAGTAGCTCCGCTCCCAATATTGCAAGGCCAAACCTGGACAGTGGTACCATGGACAAAACTGAGGCTGGCGGTGGCAACGGTAGTGGGAGCGGGCCGAGCGGTAGTGGCAATGACATGGTATGTCAGAATCAGCTCAGCCAACGAGAAGCTGCAGTGAACAAATTCAGGCAGAAGCGGAAAGAGAGGAACTTCGGGAAAAAGGTAAATCTATTTTCAGCTACATGCTTTCTAAAGCAGGGACTTCAAAAATTAGGCCCCTTTCAGTTTGATTTAGTATAGTATGAATGACCAGGAATGTTTTCCAAGTAGTTGGACGCAAACTAGAACCTACTCGGTTATTTATGTCATGACGATGATGAATATTAACTTCTTACTTCTGAAAGAGAGAAACGCTTAATTTTGTCAAAACAAAACAAAAAGAGAAAGAGCGAGAGAGAAACATGAGCTTTATGTTGCTTCCAAAAATGTAATGGCAGGCCAGCAAACGGAATAGCGTAGCAGCATAGGCGTAGGAAATGCAATTGATAGTGCCTTGGGGAGTGCGATTTTATCTGCTGATGCATTGGACGTTTCTGATGGTTTGTATTGACGGCCTCATCTGCTTGGCTATTTTCAGGTGCGGTACCAAAGCAGGAAGAGACTTGCCGAGCAGCGGCCACGTGTCCGTGGGCAATTCGTCCGACAGTCTGGACAAGAAGATGACGCAGGCCAAGCAGCAGACAGATGACACGACCCTCCCTTCTGTAGCGAATGTTACTACATACGTACATAGGTTATTGACTCTCACATTAGAGTGCTCAACAAATAAAGACCCACCCGTATGATTATTGTCCCTGGCCGGCTGACTCCAGATGAAAATTTGTAATATCTAATCTATGTGGCCGTCCGTCGTAGTAAGCACCATGCATGTTACCCCTCGTTATTGTTTGCGATCTTCAGTTCTCTTGGAGAGATAGATATGCTTAGTCTTACTCAAGAAGAGTCTTAAGAAGGAGCAAGCCAGTAGCCAAGTTGTCACTCATATCTATCTATATACATAATGCATGTTAAATCATTCAACCTTGACCAAGCTGATATAACTGACAAGGTGGTGTTCTAAAGTCAAAAGGTTGCACTTCACTTCTACTCCCTCTGTAGAGAAATATAAGGCCTCTTTTGGTTCATAGGATAGGATTATCGTAGGAATAGGAATCTTGTAGGAAATGAGATGACATGTATCTCAAATCCTATGAGTAGGAATAGGAAACAAGATGTCATTTGGTTGACACCAAAGGAATTTTTCCATTGAGTCTAGGCTCATTTTTATTTTCCTATGAAATGTGGAGGATAGGAACCAATCCTATGTAGGAATAGGAATCCATTCCTATGAACCAAAGGGCTCTAAAGGAAAAAATCCTATAAAAATTCTATCCTCTAGAATTCCTATGAAATTCCTCCAAACCAAAGGAGGCCTAAGCTTGTTTAAATCACTAATATAATGATTTAAACGATCATATATTTCTTTACGGAGGGAGTAATATGAGACCTTTTAGATCACAACTTTACAAAGGGAGTACTGATGTTTTGGCATTGCAGTTCCCCTAGCGTCTGCTCGAATACTCCATATCACAGGCTTACAATGTTGTGTACACCCCCTTTTCCAATGAATAAAGGCAACACAAACTTCCTAAAAAAAGGCAAAAAGAGACGCAACGATGCGAGTCCTGAACCAGGCAATGCTACTTTCCTTTCCATGATATTCCTTAAAACAGGGCAACTTCAACATAACGAGCGACGCATCAACTGGCATCACTGAAGTGATATCTGCTGTGCAGTTTTACTGTGGCCAAAGTTCTAATGTCTGCTCCCTGGGTAGAAGAAGTCTGCGCCGTTTTCCTTCACCTTAAAATGGAAGTTCCAAACTTTCTGCCCTTTCGCCGGCCTCTGCTCGATGAGCATTCCTTTGTTTACCACTGACAGCTGTTGACAAAAGAATGAAACGCTTGTCAACTGTAAATAAAATGGACGGTGCCAAGTGCCATCATTCACAATAAGACCAATGTTCGCTGGAGTAAATTCACAGCTATATATAGTGGCTCAAAAAATCAAACCAAGAACCGAAAGTATGCAGAGTGGTGATCAAGAACCGACCTGTCCATGAACATCAGCGGCTAAACCAGTGCTCAGAGGTGCTGCTTTAATCACAAGATCCGCAATATAGCGCAGATGTGCCAGAAGTCCCACACCATCCTCGCTTGAATAAATATCCTCATGAATAAGAACCACAAGCAAGCAATTCTGCCAAGACACAAGCAAGGTGTAAAAAAATGTGAATATGCTCTGAAGAAAGAGTACTGGCAGTGATTGGCAGATTCAGTTTTACCATCTCAGACGTAAGTGTCACACAATAATGCAAGAAGTCCAAGACATCATCTGCAGAACCATTGGCAGCAACTTCCAAGAGTGAAACATCATCTATCATAACCGTGAGCCGACCTGCATTTTCCCCAGCCCTGTATGTCTCCACCACTCTCTGAACAGCACTATACAGCTGAGCTAAGCTATCAGCAATGGCACCTCCCCTTGTTCCACCTGAGTAAAGAAGCATGCAAATCAGCGACTTGTTAACAATGATGCAGCATTTGGAGAAACAAGGTACTCAAAGATTGCTTGCCTGGGAACGCCTGCAAGTCAAAGAAATGAAGCCTCTCACTCTTCCTATGCATGGATAAGTTACAGCCCTGGAAAATTTCAGGAGACGAAATCATAAGCCGTCCAACATTTAAACTAGGCCACAATACTGGTAGAAATCAAAAAATACACGTTTGCTGAATGGTCAGTCCAGCCTCCAGTGCAGCAATCAAAGTTAGATTTAACTTGTGCAAACTTGCTAAACCTTCTGGTTCTGGATGAGCTAGTTGTTGAAATACCGAAGTGTCACAGACATCGAGCTATTGCTGCCAGTTCACTCAGTACTGGCTTCCTGGCAACACAACTATACAGTTCTGACATCAAGCTTTATGCTTAAACCCAATGGTTCACTGCTATGATGGATGATGCTCGGCAACGGAGTTTGATTTACGACAGCAACTTCCGTTCCACATTCAGATTAGAGCAGGAATTTATCTACGAGTAGATTCTATACCCAGATCACCTTGTCAAATTTTCTGATGGGCTATCACCCATTTATTTACAGCTCAATACACTTTGATTTTGGCCCCATCGAGCCGATCAATCGATGCAAGTAAGCGCATGCTTACATAATTTCTCAACTAAGACATGGTACAGCTCTGCAGTACTCACCAAGTAACAAGTGTGTGTGAGACAGAGACCGTGGTTAGGTTATGGTAAGGGTGGTAGCAAGCACGGGAAGTGCTCGGGGAAATGCGGGTGAGCGGCCGGGGCGCTTACCATCTTGCGGAGGATGCGGTCGTAGTGCGAGAAGGGGTGCGCGAGGGCGAGGAGCGCCGCGCCACCGCCACCGCCCGCGGCGAGCGCGCGCTTGAGGAGGAGGTGGAGGACGAAGGCGGCGGGCGCCTCCACGCAGTCCTCCACCACCACCACCCGCGCGCCGGCGCACATGGCCTCGCCCAGCAGGTCCCCCCCGCCGTACTCCTCCATCTCCGCCTCGCCCAGCCCCCCCGGAAACCGCGACCAACAGACTGCGGCGGCGAAGGCGGCGCAAGGAAGGACGTGCCTGAGCGAACTCACAGAGACCAAAGAGAGAAAAAGAAGAGTCCAAAGGAAGGCGTACTTGGAGGAAGTACGTAACGTAGGTCCGAAGGCGCGCCCCCGTAGCGGAGAGTGCGCGTGCGTGTCCACGGAAGCAAAACGGTCACGCGGGGCGGGCGTGGCGTGGCGTGGCGGAGGCAGCAGACGGCACCTGAGGACAGTGCGCGCATCCCTTCCGTCCTTACTCGGAGTCGTGGACAAAAGGGAGGACGGAGTCGTCTCGTCTCGTCCGTTTCTCCCCCACATTCTTCCTGCGCTTGTCGTCCGTTCCAACCTCCGGCTCTCAAACCCTGCGCTGCGCACTTCCCTTCCACCATCCCTCACTCCCTCCCTCCATCCACCACTGCATTCCGACGAGGCGGACGGCCATGGGGTGCTGCACCTCGTCGCAGAAGAAGGGCGCCGCGGCGGGGGACAGGAGGAAGGAGCCCGCCGAGAAGCCGTCCCAGATCGCGCCGGCCGCCTCGCCGTCGCCCACGCCCTCGCCATCAGCTGGTACGTGCGCGCGGCTTCTTCCTTCTTCCTCCTCTTCCTTTGCGGTGCGGGAATTCTTCTCCTCCTCCTTCTTCTCCCATGACGCCGGTGCGGCGCCGGTTCTTGGCCGTGTCTTCGCCGCGGCGGCCTGCTAGTTTGGCCCCGCCGCTCGACGTAGTCTCTTGGCATCGTGCGGTTGATCGGATTCTTGGTTCGTTTCTGACGTCGGTGGTCTATGAGCGAGGGTTCTTGCGCGGCTGATCCCGTGGTTTCTTTGGCGCTTCTTCCCTTGATGTCTGGTTCGTGAAATGTGTGCGGAATAGTGCCATGCCATGGGCGGCCGTGCCCGTCTTCGTTCCCAGAATTTGGGATGCCGCAATGCTTCCTCGTGATTTTTGGGTATTCTACGCGCAATCGTTCGAGTCGTTGCATTCTTGGGAATTAGGATTTCGTGCAAGTCCATTTCTTCGCGATTAAGTAATTGATTCCGCCAAGAAAGTGTGATTCTCGGCCCTGAAACCGCACAAGATTCACGCGTTCCTTTCTTTCTGCTTTGCATGTGCACATCTTTGGATATACTATCAAGAAATTGCTGCATCTTTGGACACTTCAATTCACTTTTTTACCAATCGGCTACTCCCACTGTTTCAACTTTCAAGTTTGCAGGGCATGGAGAGATCTTGTTCGCTAATGTACCATGAAAAATATGTAGTACATCGAATATAGTTAATTTTAATAAATCAGGATAATAATTAGGGGCATTCTACTAGTCATTTAGTATCTCATTGGTCTGTGTGCAGGACAAGATATACTGGCGGTATACAGTATATTTTCAACCGATTGAGTAATTAATTTCGCCATGAACTTGTGGTCCTAGGGGTTCTTCTTCTTTCTATAAAATACACGTCAAGCACAGTCTTGAGGTCTTCTATATTTTTTTGAACATCCGTAGTCTTCTTCTATATTTAGAAGAAGATAACCAAAGTGGCCCAAAACCTACACAATCACCGTGGCGGTGGCGGTGGCGCCGACCAAAACAGTGCAAACGTCCAACTAACCTCCTAGAACAGAAAGTGTTGTTCTGGGTATTGAAACTGCACATTATTTTACTAGCTAGTGAGTAAATGTTCTCTGATTCTGGAAATTTTTATTTAGGAAGTAAATTAATGTTATTACGAGGGGGGACCACTGTGTCCCGATCGCGATGCTATGTGTGATGTATACATAATACATGTTCCCGGTCAAATTTCTGTCCCTTTTTCTTGCTATGGTTGGATTGGTGTGTTGGCCAAACCTGTATTTCGGTGATATAGATGAAAACTTAAGTGAGACACCAAAATAAAATTTTGAATATGTGCAGTACGATATGCCAAATGAAACAGGTTACATGTTGTTTATAGCTGCCCCTGTTTATTGTGCTTATTAATGAGGTACAACTGTATACATCTATGTGTTCCTAGTGTATTACTGGGTAACCCCATGCATCTATACTTTACTCAAAAACAAATAATTAGATGGCATGATTGCTTCAACATGGATATTGTTGAGTAAAGAATTGTGTTATTTCTGTCATTTTGACTTTTCTGTTTACAATAAACCTTTTTGTTCTTGTATACTAATTGGAATTGTTCGGTTCCTTTTTGCTGATTCATAATTTCCCACATAAACGGGTGTTGTTTTGGATAATGGAAGTGTTTAGGCTTTTTCATGTGATAGCTGACAACTACAATGGTGGTGCATCTATTTTGTTTCTGCAGAGATGTCAAGATTAGAGGCCAGTCAGGGGGCCGTGCGCACTAAGTTCATCTCAAGCCCTGGTCTGCATACCAATCGCCTATCTTTCACCTACGAGGAGCTGAATGCGGCGACATTGGGCTTCCCACGAGATCACTTTCTAGGAGAGGGTGGGTTCGGAAAGGTTTATAAAGGTGTGCTGGACGGCAACGAGGTGAGTTCATGTGTTCTATGGGCAGTTCAATAATTGGAATTACAGATGTATTAAACACAAAAGATTTTTTCTTGCTAAATTGTTAGTCACATGAACGACAATGTGATGAGAAGTTAAACTGATGTGAGTTCAAGAATGGATCGCGGTAGCATTTTGTTTCGTATTTTTTAATGTTGTCGACGTTCTGTGCTATGGTTTACTGAGGTTGTTTTGTTATGAAAAGTGAGGCTTGTGAGAGGATATGGTGTACTATATGATTCGCTTGTATGTTGCTGCAACAGGTTGCTATAAAGATTCTCAACCCCAATGGATTGCAAGGGAACAGAGAGTTCTGCACAGAAGTTATGGTGTTGAGCAGGATGCATCACCCGAATCTCGTCAAGCTTGTTGGCTTCTGCACTGATGATGATCAGAGGCTTTTAGTCTATGAATACATGCCTCTGGGTTCATTGGAAACTCATATTTTTGGTATGTTACTAAACTACTATATATATATATATATATATATATATTTATATTTATATTGTTTGAAGAATAATCAGAAGCTTTTTTAACCAGAATTCGGTTTTGTTTTTTATCTTCCCAGATCTTCCCCCTAATAAGAAGCCTCTTGACTGGAATACAAGGATAAATATACTTGCTGGGGCAGCTCAAGGCCTGAAGCATTTGCATGTTAACTGCAACCCTCCTATCATAAACCGTGACGTGAAGTGTGCGAATATTTTGCTTGGTGAGGAATATCATCCAAAGCTGGCCGACTTTGGCTTGGCAAAGCTAGGTCCGACTGGCGACGATACTCATGTTTCAACTAGAGTGATGGGTACACCTGGGTATTGTGCGCCGGAGTATCTTGAGAGCGGTCAGTTGACTATCAAGTCAGATGTTTACAGCTTTGGTGTTGTCATACTGGAGGTAATCACAGGAAGAAAGGCTTTAGATCAGAGTCGAATCAAAGCTGAGCGTAGCCTTGCTGAATGGGTAAGCATCATTTCCTGCGTTTTTTTTTCTTTTATAGAACTACTCCTTGCTTCCCCCCAATGCTATAATGGCTGTACCAAGGACAATATTGTGTTTACCTGGTATATCTTTGGTGAGTTCTGATTTCTATTTGCTTCTGAAAACTGGCAGAAGCATCATAAGTTTATTAGTAGTTTTTAACCATTTGATTACTATAGATTTGTTATCTTCTTTTATTACATTTGGTCTTGCCATTGCTGAGATAATATTCTTCTTGGCATTTCTCCATAATTCCTCATATGGAAGCCACAATAAGTTTGGCATACACTAGACAGAAACATATATAGTTTTTGTTTGCCCCTTTAATGTACATCTTAAGAACCCTTGTCTAAAAAGTAAAACGAGTTTCCCTTTCTACGATGAAGATTAATTGTTGCGACTCTTGTTGGTGTATAATTTCAGGCCACCCCTTTGATCAACCGGAGGGATTTTGCAATGTTGGCAGATCCAGCACTTGGCAATCAGTACAGCATGACATCATTGTACCAAGTCCTTTCCGTTGCTCGAATGTGCCTGAATACAACAGCCAGCCAGAGACCTCAGATTACAGACGTAGCTGCCGCTCTTGCTCACATCTCAAAGTCCAGAAGAACGCGGCGACCAGCCCACCAGCAGTCAGCAGCTCAAGTTCACCAACCCGGGGAAGATATATAAGAGGAACTAGTAGTATATCATAGTCATGGGGACACCAGTGCAAAGCAATGTAGTGTTTGTGGCTTTGATATGATGATGATGATATCGTGATCAAGAATAGGCTCTACTCCCCATTCCGATATGGCCGAATTGCTGGAGGGGGGAAGTTTTGTTTGTAGAAGCTAAATAGATAGAGTAGAGTAGGTGCAAATATCCATGTGTCCCTTGTTAAGGGCCTGAGGTTTGTCATATGTGGTTTTGGGAACATAGCTTCATAGTAGTTGAAGATATCTCCATGACGCTTAATCTTCGCTTCCTCCTCTTGTTGACATGTTGCTGATGTACATGTGCTCTTCAGCCCGTACCTAAAAGTGTTGATGGTTTTGTTGAGGTTGTGCTCCACAAATTTTGGTTCAATCTCTTCCTTTTTTTCATTTCTAACACAAAAATCTAGGTCATTGCATATTTTTCACTATGTAGTGTTTACTCCTATTTTATCTGCCATTTTTCAGGTGATTATTATCCAACTGTTCCTGACTCTTGTACCAGGCAGTTGCATGTCCTGCGACTGAATGCTATGGGCATGACAGGTCACAAAATGTAAACAAACACAAATATAGATGCCATATTTTACTAAATAGTGAATGATCATTCCTGGCAATAATCAACAGATACTTTGTCTTTTACACTAAGCAACATATGACAAGAATATGTTGCGCATCGAAAGAACAAATAAGACACTGGAACATCATTTCCTTTACAGTGCTTTTGCAAAACTCTTTCAACAAGAGAAACAAAACATGCTCTTCCCCAGTATAACCCTATGACATCCTCACAAACTAACCTAACAACACAGGGGGTTTCGTGTGTATTTTTTCTTTCTCCTAACCGTAACACTAAATATTGACAATCTTAATGAAACTAATCGGAGAAGAAAGTTTACATGGATGCCTTGCAAAGAGAGACCTACCAACATAACTCCATCTGACCATTGAACCCAATATGATACAAAGTACAATTTCAGCAAAACTTCATGGGAAACATAAGTTGATTCTTCCTGCCAACAAAAAATAGCTGGTTTCTATGGATTCTTCTGGCGATCGGGCAACCCAATCACTCATGGATATCAAGATCCTTGCTGGCACCGACGATTTTCTACCTGATTCCACAGGAGTTTAGCCTTCATTCGTTTCAGTGGGATTCGACTTTCCCTGATAAAAGTAATTCGAAAATTAATGAACCAACAGCACCTTGGTTTTTTATCATCTTTCTAGCTAGAAGAACCATTGGGATTGTCATGATTTCAAAATGCTATGTGAATATATTGATCTAACTGCTTCTCCTTTTCTCCAAGGATTACATAGAGAGGTTGGTCCTTCTGTATAGATAAACAAACTATTGTATCCTAGGGCACTGCACATTTTACGACGTACCTTGCTCTTTTCTAGCCATCCAAGCCCCCTAGAAAGTAAGCCCACTTTCTTGTTAGGTGTATCTTGATTTGGTTCTTGATTTATCTTCCCAAGGTCTGCATGCGGTGACCTACAAAAGAATCCAGTAAAATGAAATGTTACCATGTGAACATAGACTTGCAGAATTAAATATTAAAAATCAGTGAGAAATATCAGCAATAACCACAATATCTGCTGACAGAGAACGCGACAATGAGAAAACAAAAGAAACCAACTAAAGCACAAGCTATTAAGATACATACAATGAGCTGAAAAGCAAATTAGTCGTGCTCGTTGCCCAGTGTAAAAGTTCACAACTGTATTTCGAAAAGAGCACAGCAATAATACTAGGTAATACTAGGAGGGTGAAAGATTTCAGCTAAGTAACCAAAACATACTTTGGGGCGAACGTTTGGACGGCTTTAACCTGCCCGGCCTGGTACTGCTTTGTAGCTTCCAACATAGTTTCTGCCATCACAGCTCTCTTCTCCATTTGTGAAAGCGCTATCAAAACTGCTTCATACTTCTCCTGCATATACAAGGTATGAAACCTTATGCATCTCACCTTCCCCGACAGTATAAGTTGTACAAGTAGAAGGAAAAACAGCACTTCCAGAAAACAGCTTTAAAAAGCGGCTCCAAGGTTAACCTGGATCAAATGAGCAGCATATTTTTGTTCAGCAGCATCTCGCTCAGCAGCTATGCGGGCATCTTCTGTCACTTTCTGCTCCTGCTCCATTCTTAACAAAATCTGCATGGGCAAGTAAATGTGTGTACTTTTTAAGCAAGAAGACAGAACAAAATACTTCAAAGTTGAGAGTGTTATGCAATCTAAAGCCAAGGCACTAAAACAGCACCTCAAGCATTGCCTTTTCTTGTTCTTGCTTATCTTCGAAAGTTCTTCGGAATTCAGATACCTCTGCCTCCAAGTTCTCAACCTGAGAATCTTCTCTAAGTCAAGAACATATAGATCAAAATTTAAGAAAGAAGGGAAAAGGGACCAAAGGACTTAAAGTACATCATTACTGTGATAATCTTAAAGTGACTCTTTATTTAGAAACAAATACAGACATAAAGTACAAGGCGCGTGCTCTCTGATTTTGCTGACCATGTGGCAACTCAGGAATTGCAAAATCACAGTGTCTTTGACTCTGCTAATCCTAATGTTGCCATGCTGGTTGAGGAAATCATCGTCGAAGCCAAGCTATAGATGCTCACTGGAGGGAAAGAGCTGCGTCAGCTGCCACTGCACACACGGCGGCCTGACGTTTGATCAGCTGTACAGCTCTTTCCCTTTTTGGTGTGTTTTTGCCTTGTTTTGTTCTGGCTTTAGCCCTTAGCCTTTCAGTTTATTGCTCTTCACATTTTTTGTTGCTTTGGCTGTAAGACCCACACCATCTCACTATCTCAGTGCCTCTTCTAATACGGAAGACATGAATTTTGATGCATGTTTAGGAAAAAATCCAAACATAGGATCTTTTTAACCCAAAAAAGGACGGGGAGTTTGAACTGCCATAAATTTGTGCTGTCCTATGGAAAGAAGTTAGTCAGATAACATCATTACCGTAGCACTCAGCGTACGTCTATTGTCTTGCGTGACCATCTCCATTAAAGCAGTTTCTAACTCCTCGGCCCTGTGATTATCAAGAAATATAAGCCAAGCTTTATGGACATGTGTTGAGAGGCCAAGTAAGCAAAATGTTACAGTACAAAATTAAGCCATATGGCCCAACTTACAATCACAAACAAGATGAGAATATACACGAATTTAAGGATTAATACCAATTCCAGATGCAGATTTAGATAAGACTTTTATAGTGAAACCGACGAACAGGTTTCAAGAAATTTGGTCACACAAAGTAAATATCTTCTGACTTATCATGAAGACGTGAAGGAGATAGGGAGCACAGTGTCCCTTTGAATAATACCTTTTCCCCTGAATACTGTAGCTAAACTCGGATGTATGAACAGAGCCAGTAGACAATTTGTTATTCAAACCAAAAAGTTCTTTTTGTTTGCTATTTTTAATATATGTTGAATACCAAAAGGTACTTTTGTTTTAACTATCACTCAGAACATTGAAAGGACATGCATTTTTCCTTATATTTAACTGAAGAACTTATACCAGCATCGTAGCATAACAGGAAAATGAAATTTATACTGATGCTGCCTTAAAGTGAGCACATATTACAAGTCTTAAGGGAACAAATGAAATCAGAACCAGAACAGAAGTAACATGAACCTGAGTTCAGCTGATCTTTTCTCCTCAAGCAGTTTGCACAGCTCAACCTTTAGCCATGTTACCTGTGTGAAAGCAATGCAACGTGTATTCAAAATTCCAGATTGGCAAAAGAAATCAGATTATTAAGCTCAACGAAAGCTAAATTATACAGAAAAAGAACCATCAAGCGTGGCCAAAAATCAGTTTGGTTTCATGCCTGGGAGGTCGACCATGGAAGCCATTTTCTTGGTACGACAACTTATGGAGAGATACAGGGAGCAAAGGATAGAATTGCGTATAGTGTCCATTGGCTTGGAGAAGGTTTACGATAAGATACCGCAGAATGTCATGTGGTGGGCCTTGGACAAACACAAAGTCCCAACAAAGTACATTACCCTCAGCAAGGACATGTATGATAATGTTGTGACAAATGTTTGAACAAGTGATGGCGACACTGATTACTTCCCGATTAAAATATGACTGCAGGGTCAGCTTTGAGCCCTTATCTTTTTGCTTTGGTGATGGATGAGGTCACAAGGGATATAAGGAGATATACCATGGTGTATGCTCTTTGCGGATGATGTGGTGCTAGTCGATGATAGTCGGACGGGGGCTAATAGGAAGTTAGAGCTATCGAGACAAACCTTGAAATCAAAAGGTTTTAGGCTTAATAGAACTAAAGCTGAGTACATGAGGTGCGGTTTCAGTACTACTAAGCACGAGGAGGAGGTTAGCCTTGATGGGCAGGTGGTACCTCAGAAGGATACCTTTCAATATTTGGGGTCAATGCTGCAGAAGGATGGTGATATCGATGAAGATGTGAGCCATCGAATCAAAACCAGATGGATAAGTGGCGCGAAGCTTTTGGCGTTCACTGTGACAACTGACAAGAGAGTGCTACAAAAGCTAAAAGGCAGGTTCTATAGGCCGGCGATTCGACCCACAATGTTGTATGACGCTGAGTGTTAGCCAGCTAAAAGACGATATGTTCAGCAGTTAGGTGTAACCGAGATGTGCATGTTGAGATGGATGTGTGTCCACACAAGGAAGGATCAGGTCTGAAATGATGATATACGGGATAGAGTTGGGGTAGCCCCGATTGAAGAGAAACTTGTCCAACATCGTCTGAGATGGTTTGGGCATATTCAGCGCAGCCTCCAGAAGCTCCAGTGCATAGCGGACGGCTAAAGCGTGCTGATAATGTCAAGAGAGGTCGGGGTAGACCAAACTTGACATGGGAGGAGTCCGTAAAGAGAGATCTGAAGGACTGGAATATCACTAAAGAACTAGCCATGGACAGGGGTGCGTGGAAGTTAGCTATCCACGTGCCAGAACCATGAGTTGGTTTCTAGACCTTATGGGTTTCAGCTCTAACCTACCTACCCCAACTTGTTTGGGACTAAAGGCTTTGTTGTTGTTGTTGAAAAAAGAACCATTAAATTATACAAAAAGATCATCACAGAGAACTGTTACGAATCACCAAAATTTAACCATCAAAGTGACAAATAAACTTGGATGCATATAATACACGCATCTTCATTACATTCTTTTAGGGAAACAACCATCTCATACAGGAAAAAATGGAAATCAGTAGAAGAGGATCTTTTTTACCTGATCTTGAAGATCAATGCCCTCATCCAACTCATTTTCTAATGCTGAACCAGTAAGGTAGCTCCCCAGGTTTGTTGACCCAGAGTCCCCATTCACTTGCAAACCATCTGCCCCTTCCTTGGAATCAACTTGTGGGCACACAGATGAGGGGTCATGTTTAAAGCTATATAATTTAGTTGCTAACCCCTTCTTATCTTTCCAGGATTTACGGTCTTTTGATCTTTCCTCCATAGCCGCTATAATCTCTGGCCTGTGCTTTTCTCTTAGCTCTTGCAATCCCATTTCTTTGACTGACTGAAAACCCATACAAGCTGTCAATACAAGTTGGCTGCTGTCAAAGGTAGAGCCAGCAAGAGACTGCAGTAACGTAATTGCATCTCCAGCATCCTTTGTGGTCACCAAGGCAGGCCCTAAAAGTTAACATAAAAGATATAGTGTTGGGTAGACATCAAAGTTTAGTCAAATGAACAAACAATAGGACATAGTAACATTTTCAGATTAATCCAAAAACAGATAACTAGTACCATATAAGTCCAGCAAAGCAAGGGTTGTCCGGAACAACATTGTACGATTTCCTTCAAAAAGGATCACATCCCAAACACGAAGAACTAAAAGACAGGAAAAGTTCCAATAAGGTATAGTTAAATCATTAATCTGTTCGAACATATATACAAATATAAGGATTATGTAACACATAAAAAAACTAGTGTGGTTTTTTTCAATATCCTAACAAATTTTCTTGAGATGCTAAGTAATTTAAGGGGCTCTAAATAATCAAATATTAGAGGAGCAAGCTAGAGAAAAATGTTCGTAATTGTATATTGTCATATCTTCATGAAAGCACAAAGATATTGTATAAAACCTGACCACTTTCCCATGGAAGCATGTTGATGAAAATTGAAAGAAACCATGGTCCAGTCACCCATGTCACCTGAACTCCCAAGATATCTGTATGTTTGGCTGAAAGAGAGTTGCAACCAATGTGAGTGCAAAGTGATAACCACCATCAAACGCTCTCAAGGAAATAAATCATTGTGCCTTCAGACAAATCTAAGCTATGTCAGCTCCTGATTTCAACTGAATGTGAGTCATATCCACATGCATCATTTTTTTAGTAATACTGTGAATGTAAAAATACATAGGTATCAGTAATATCACTGGAATACAGACCCAATTTTGGGAACCTTTCTCGTACAACGTCCTCAAGAACAAGTTGGTCAACCTGTGAATGAAGCAGCAACATTATACAACTGTTCGTGGCATACAAAACATGCATGAATAAATCGTCAAAAAATCAGAAGTACCTGTGATTCAATCATTTCCTCAGTGTAGTAACCCTCAAAGTACTCATCAACGACCCCCACCAGAGCCCTAAAATACAAAAAAAAAAGAAAAAGAAATTGTAGAACTGGAGCTAGCTTACGATCTTGAACCATAAAATTATCATTCATCAGATGTAGCTTTCAAAAGAAAAGGCACAGTCCTACCAGAATGCATTCTCTTCAGGCATGAACAATAAAAATAGCCCGGCAAAAAAGTTCATGGCCTACAAGAAAAACCAAAGATGTAAGATAAAATACTACCATCGTTATCTCAAATTAAAAGTACAAAGCAGATTTTAGGAACATAGGCTCATACAAACCCCTTCACAGGTCTGCACACGATGCAAATAAATAAATAAAATCATAACACTAATTTAGGCACATGTAGAAAAATCATGACAAAGTATAATGTTATGCATACTGTACAAACAAAGCAAGAGATAATAAGTTATATAACAAAGCGATGTTCATATCTTTTGTTTCCTTGCACTACACACATGATAGTATTTTTCTACACTACCATGATTGTTTTTTAGATTTTTTAAGATGTCTAGGCGTACAAACTCATGGATGGTTGCAAATGGGCTAGATTCATACTATTAGACTTTCCCCTTAAATATATAAAGTACAGATGTTTCTAAAACCGATGCAGGGTATGTGGAAAGCAAGATAAATGTAGCCTAAGTAGTGAATTGAACATGTGAAAACTTTCCTGACCTCGTAAAGCTAGAAAATGATGAAATTGCATATATGAAATTAAGGATAGGCCTCATTGATCTCAACCATGTATATTACTTATTACGGTTGAGAAGATCAAAATTTGTTCATCAGAACTGATTGTAAAGTTCCTAATTTCAAAGTAGACAGTGGATGATAGATTATAAATCTCTTCTATTTTTATTTAAATTTTTGAAATGTCATCGACTATAAGATGGCAACAAATTCTTAGCTAGAACTAACCTTTGAAAAATGGCGTTCTTTCATAGTTCACTTAAAAAGGGTTACAAAAAATATTTACAGTTGTAGGTTACAAAAAGGAAGGTCAAAATCCAAAAATCTTCAATGAGCAAATCACCTGGCAGTATCCAACAGATGGATTATGCCTTGCGTATGCTGTTAATAACCGCCTCAAGGCATTTCTCCCGTCCTCATCTAATGCAGGGTGTCCTGGAAATGTTCGAGGCAAATCCTGTAATGATAACAGAAAAAAAATCAAGTGTTTAGAAACACTAGAACTTGTTAACCAAGGGCACACTTCCACTTAGTTTGAACTGTTAGTGAACAACCTTCTCTATCTGCCCTTTCCACTTCTCAGGCTTGGAATCCTTTTTTGGTGAACTTTTCTGTTCATTCACCACTTGGTCCTTAAGGTCCTTTTCATCCAATACATCTGTCCTTTCATCTAGCAATTTGTTGTAATACCCAGTGATTTTCCGAGCGCCAACACCCACAAATGCTTGCCACATCTGCAAGGAAACAAACCAAATGTAATTGTAAAGGTATATCTCATAGACGACAGAAAAGCAAGGTGCAATTCTGGTTGCAGCTGCACCTCTCCTCTAAGAGCGATTGGCACACCTCCACGAACCAAGCTCTCCAGTTCCTCCCTCCAAGGAAAATAAGACCCTCCATTGTCTCCCTCCAATGTAACACTCGTTGGATCACCAGGTGCCCCGTCCTGTGACCGATCTGCCTTCTCTGCATCATGTGACTCCTCTGCTGAATTCCCTTCATGAGTTTCTTCTACTGCCCTGTCTTCTTCAATTGACGCAAGCTGTGTTGCAACCTTTCCAGATATGGCATTTGCAGTATCATTTCTTTTGATGACCCGAGAGCTCATCATTTTCTCAATGATGCTGAGTGATGCCCTCACCCGCCGCCAGGACTCGACTTTTATAGGCTCCAATTCATCCAACAACCCCTTATCAAAGGGGATCTCTTCAAACCTTTTGAAGTTGTCATTTTTCACTTCTCCCAGTTCTTTCAACCCTCCATTTTGATCTTTAAATTCTTCAGAGCCCCCATTTATAACTTTTATTTCTTCAGAGCATTCATTTATTTCCTTCAATTTTTCCGAGGCTTTGTTCAGCGTTACACAGTCTGCAGTACTCTCCTCTTTCAGTTTTTCTGAGTTGCCGGTGACATCTTCGAAATCCTCTGGCTTGCCTTTAGCTTCTATGGATTCATCATTCTCACCAACTTCATCTACGCATTCTATTTTGATGTTCCTCTCTTCGGCTTCACCTTCTTCTTCTTCATCATCACAATCCGCCCCTCTGCTACTGCTGTCCTCTTTTGGGGTTTCCAAGTTGCTAGTGACACCCTTAATATCTCCTGGCTCGCCATTTACTTCTCTGAGTTCCTCGTTGCCGTCAGCTTCCTTCAAATATTCCAAATTTTTGTCAGTATCTGTGTTTTCGGCTTCATGGTGCTCTTCTTTGACGCTCTTTTCTGCACTTTCAGCATCCCCCGCAGCAGCGGCATGAATGCTGGGTGTGCTGGGCAAATCCGCAGATTCAGCCAATCTGTCCAAGAAGTCCTTCCATCGATGTGTTCTCTCATCTTCCTCTTCCTAGCGACCAACCCACAGAAAGATGAGAAGTTTCCATCAGTAAATAAACAAGAGAAAGGAAGAGAACATTTGCAGTCTGACAAATTACCTTGTAAATCTTGGCATACTCGCGGAAACGCTGCAGATGCTGCGGCCGCACCGCGAATCCATAAGCGTCCCTGCGCCAAACCTCAACAACATCAGCCACAATGCCCAGAGACGACAACTCCGGCCACCGCATTACCCCCAACACCAATCCTGACCCGGACCAAATCTAGAAAAGACGACGAGGAGAGGGAAAAGGCAAAGAAATGGAAATGAGGGCTGGCATTTATGGGCTTTACCGGTACTCGGCGTCCATGGGGATCAACGCGCATTAAAGAAGAAGCGACAGGGCGACCTGGGCAGCGCACGCCATGGATTGACCAAAGCCATAAACCCTAGGCCGGCCGCGCCCCGAGATCCGCGCACATGGGAAGCAATGCGAGGGAAAAAAAATCAAATTGAGGTGAGGAGGTCGTGGGCGGGGTGGGGGGCGAAGAATCACGAACGGCGACGGGATCGCGGTGAGATGGGAGGGGAGCCGCGCGCGAGCCCGCCCGTTAATTGCACCCCCTCCACGCCCCCCGATGCCCGGACGCGAGGCAGAGAGGGAGGGGAAAATAGAAGAAGATGGATTCACCGCAGATCGTGGGAATGGAAGGGGGAAAAAAACTCGTTTTGCGTGGAGGCGGGAGCTCCGGAGCACGTGGCGCGCGGCACGACGATGTCGGCGGAGCGGGCGGGCGGGCGGGCGCCATCGGTTCCCTCTGGTTGGTGGACGGTGCATGGCTCCGTTGCTTGGTTGATTTGCTGCTGGCGGCACTGACTCACCTCTTGTGGTCGAAATCGAAGTCGAAGGGCGTGGCGCCCATGGTGGCGCGGGCGGCCCGGCGGCGGCGCGCGCCGTGGCCGTGGCCGGTCGTCGGGGCGCAGCTGTCCGTCGTCGTGGTCTCAGTTTGACTCGTACTAAGCAGCTCCCGCGCCGCGAGGGAGGACGAGGAGGGGATCAGGATGATTAAATCCGGCTGGGTTTGACCCGGATTTTGAATGATGGAGATTTCGTGAACGAGAAAAGGAGAGGCTTTTTCTGTAGTCCAACACAAGCTTCTCCGCTGATCAATCGCGCCATCATTCAGGGTGCGTGGTTCATTGGTTGGTGTTGTGCACTGGACTGTGTATGTATCTTTGATTGAAACTAAATTAAAAGGGGAGGATCGCGTAGTGCGCACTTAATTATGTGGTGGTGTCGCCCTCTCTGTGCTCCCCTCGTGCCATGGCAGGCCAAGTTTGACCTCGTCCGTTTGCCGGTTCGGTGAAGAGAGGACCGGACGTGGTCCCAGGCAGCAGGCAGCGAGGGGAATCGGATCATCTCAAAGCATCTAGGAGTACAACTGAGCCCGTCAAACCGGCCTCAAAATGCCCGGGCGGTACGTTCGGTCGCTGACCGGTTATGATTTTTGATTTAGATGAACGTCTCAAACGTATCTTAAATGCTTGAACTAACCGACACTTCTCATATTCAGTTCAAATATGAAGCGGCCGGACACATCCGCCATGTCGGACCGTTGCTGGGTCCCACCTAACAACAGTCTAAACTTCGGCGGTCCGAAGCTCGTCTCCTCCATCGGACCGATGTCGCCGCTCCTGTGGGCCGCGTACTACCTAGCTCGGCTATTTAAGCCGACGGCCAGCACCGAAACCCTCCCCTCCACATTTTCCTGCTCCCGTCCGCCGTCGCCGCCACTTTTCACTTCTCGTCTGCCACCACTAGTAGCCATGCCCCATGCCGCCAGGCAAGGAGCAACCCATTTCTAACGCCGGAGCGCCGGCTGCAACTCCTTGAGTATATCCGGGCAAGGCGCGAAGCCCGCACCGCCGCGGGGCTACCTTCAGATGCAGTGGATCCGGAGGAGGAGTTGGAGTTGGAGGAGGAGAAGTGATGCGGAGCATCCCACGTTCATCCCCATGTACACTCCGACTACTCTCCAAGCCCCAAGGATACATAAGATGAGACCTCGACTATACACCATTGGATACAAGGTGAACTCGCTCCTCTCCGAACTTTCACTTTCCATACGTGAGACATGGCTACTACCTCAAACATGTGTGCTATGCATGACCAGGAACCAAGAGGAAGCCCATGGACAAGAAGGCGAGGACACCAAGCACGAGGAACAAGAAGAAGGGCCGCGAAAGAAACTCCAGCCACCGGACGACCGGTCGGGACCAGACGTCCGACGCCTGAAGACCTACCGGACGACCGGCGATCCCGCACCCGAGCCAAAATGAGCGGACGTCCGACAAGTCCCGGACGTCCGACACACTCCAGCGTCCGAACGTCCGACCGCCCCGGAAATCCGGCACCACCTCATCCAAGCCAAAACGCCGGACGTCCGACAAGTACCGGACGACCGGACCCTCGCGAGCCACCGGACGTCTGGTACCTGTCGGACGACCGGCCCCTGGCTGTGTCCAGTGTTGCAAGCCGAAGCCCATGTACCCCTCACTTACCCCTTCGTGTCTCTAAACTATATATACTCCTCCACCACCTCCTAGTTAGGGTTAGCATTGGTTTAGCTCATATTAGAGATAGAGCATTGCTCATCCACATCGGATCTACTCCACGAGAGAGACCGCGACCCCTCTACGGAGAAGATCCACGTTGGATTCAAGACCTCCTCACGGAGAAGAACATCAAGACCTCCTCATGGAGAAGATCGGTTACCTCTTGTATCGTCCGTTGTTGACTTTGGATCTTGTATCTTCCTTTCTGTTCATGGATCTAGCGCATGTGTGATCATACTTGTTGGTTTGAGTGTTCTCTTGTGTTCCCCTTTGTGGTTTCCCCCTCGTTTCCCTCCTCGTGTTCTTCGTGTTCATCGCGAGATCCGCTCCTTTCGTGAAAGATCGGACTATAGGGTTCCTACCCTACATCATCTTGGTATCTAGAGCCACGTTGATCACGATTTCGGAGCCTCCCCTCGTTGTTTTCTAGCCTAATTTTGTTGTGTTCTTCCCCAATCTCGAAAATCCCCACCAAAAATAGCCCCAATTTTTTTTGTGATTTGTTGGTTTGAGGAACTTTTGTTGATTTTGATCCATGGATTTGCTTGGTTTCGAGTGGATCTAGCATTTCCCCACTTTCTATCCATGAAATCTCATCAACTTTGACCCCAAAATCATCATTTTCCGCCCCGGATCTCTAATCTCGCGTTGACCCCGACCCACCGGACGACATGACGACATGCCTATCCTCGACGAGTCCATACCTCCAATGGAGACAACGATGGCCATGGTGGAAGAAGATGCACCCCACACATGGTTCCATCGAGATGAAGATGACCACGACTTGGTCTTCGACACCTCACCTACAACACTTGAGCTATGCTCTAAAGGTAACATAGGTGATGGTGCTTCTCTTGTCCCACTAGTGGACTATTTTACGAATGATTGCTTGCATGATGTTGACACACCTATTCCCATGCTTCATGCTAGTGCGACTTCTTCATGTCATGACTTACCTATTTATGATAAATATGATGATGAGCATGTTGATTTGCCTAGTTGTGATGCTATGCTCCATAGGATATCATGTGAAAATTCTATTGGTCACTTCATGTTTGAAAATCCATTAAACTTGTCATATGCTATGAGTGAGATCTCCCATATCGCATCATTTCAATCTCAACATAGTAACTATGCTTGCCCCATTAAAATAAATCCCTTTTGCACTTATGCCATAGATGACGAGATGACGGTCATTGGCTTTTGTTTTTCATGTGATGATATTGCTATGCTTCCTTTACATGATTTGCGCAATTCATCTACTATGCCATGCCATGATCACAATGTTCCAAATATGCATTGTTTTGGATGTTGTCAATATTCTCCATGTGATGTTTCTACTAATGATCATGAGGAGACCCCCATAGTTTCCTCATACATATTAGGAGATTTTGATGCATTCCAAACTTTGCATGTTTGCCATGATTGCTTGCACCGTATGCATTCCATGAATAACAATGCTCTACATGTTTCTTGTGATGCATTACACAAGTTGAGTCTCCATTATGCTATACATAACAACAAACCTATCATGATGGATGACATGTTTCTATATCACGCATCTCATTTATTCGAGCATTGGATATTTTGTGCTAACCACCACAAGCGCGTGCGCATCATGATGGATGATGTGTACATCTACCACTCACACACAATTTTCCCTTTGTCTTTGTTTTGTGTAGGTACTCCCATATACTCGTCAACCTCTCAATCCCAAGAGTTGAGGAAACAAGCTCTTGAGAGCAAAGATGAGTTGGGATCCCGTGGACTATCCTTACCACTGTTCCTTTCGCGCAACGACTGAAGGAAATATGCCCTAGAGGCAATAATAAAGTTATAATTTATTTCCTTATATCATGATAAATGTTTATTATTCATGCTAGAATTTTATTAACCGGAAACATAATACATGTGTGAATACATAGACAAACAGTATGTCACTAGTATGCCTCTACTTTACTAGCTCGTTGAATCAAAGATGGTTAAGTTTCCTAGCCATAGACATGAGTTGTCATTTGATTAACGGGGTCACATCATTAGAGAATGATGTGATTGCCTTGTCCCATTCCGTTAGCATAGCACTTGATCGTTTAGTTTGTTGCTATTGCTTTCTTCATGACTTATACATGTTCCTATGACTATGAGATTATGCAACTCCCGTTTACCGGAGGAACACTTTGTGTGCTACCAAACATCACAACATAACTGGGTGATTATAAAGGTGCTCTACAGGTGTCTCCGAAGGTACTTGTTGGGTTGGCATATTTCGAGATTAGGATTTGTCACTCCGATTGTCGGAGAGGTATCTCTGGGCCCACTCGGTAATGCACATGACTATAAGCCTTGCAAGCATTGCAACTAATGAGTTAGTTGCGGGATGATGTATTACGGAACGAGTAAAGAGACTTGCCAGTAACAAGATTGAACTAGGTATTGAGATACCGATGATCGAATCTCGGGCAAGTAACATACCGATGACAAAGGGAACAACGTATGTTGTTATGCGGTCTGACCGATAAAGATCTTCGTAGAATATGTGGGAGACAATATGAGCATCCAGGTTCCGCTATTGGTTATTGACCGGAGACGTGTCTTAGTCATGTCTACATAGTTCTCGAACCCGTAGGGTCCGCACGCTTAACGTTTTGATGACAGTTATATTATGAGTTTATATGTTTTGATGTACCGAAGGTTGTTCGGAGTCCCGAATGTGATCACGAACATGACGAGGAGTCTCGAAATGGTCGAGACATGAAGATTGATATATTGGAAGCCTATGTTTGGATATCAGAAGTGTTCTGGGTGAAATCGGGATTTTACCGGAGTACCGGGAGGTTACCGGAACCCCCCGGGGACTTAATGGGCCTTAGTGGGCCTAGGTGGAAGAGAGGAGAGGCGGCTAGGGCTGGGCCGTGCGCCCCTCCCCCCAGTCCGAATAGGACAAGGAGAGGGGGGCGGCGCCCCCCTTCCTTCTTCTCCTCCACTCTTTCCCCCTCCCAAGTCCTAATCCAACTAGGAAGGGGGGGGGAGTCCTACTCCCGGTGGGAGTAGGACTCCTCCTGGCGCGCCTCCTCCCTGGCCGGCCGCACCCCCCTTACTCCTTTATATACGGGGGCAGGGGCACCCCATAGACACAACAATTGATCGTTTGATCCTTGAGCCGTGTGCGGTGCCCCCCTCCACCATAGTCCACCTCGATATTACTGTAGCGGTGCTTAGGCGAAGCCCTGCGTCGGTAGAACATCAACATCGTCACCACACCGTCGTGCTGACGAAGCTCTCCCTCAACACTCGGCTGGATCGGAGTTCGAGGGACGTCATCGGGCTGAACATGTGCTGAACTCGGAGGTGTCGTACGTTCGGTACTTGATCGGTCGGATCATGAAGACGTACGACTACATCAACCGTGTTGTGCTAACGCTTCCGCTTTTGGTCTATGAGGGTACGTAGACAACACTCTCCCCTCTCGTTGCTATGCATCACCATGATCTTGCGTGTGCGTAGGAATTTTTTTGAAATTACTACGTTCCCCAACAGTGGCATCCAAGCCTGGTTTTATGCGTAGATGTCATATGCACGAGTAGAACACAAGTGAGTTGTGGGTAAGTCATACTGCTTACCAGCATGTCATACACTCATACTTTGGTTTGGCGGTATTGTTGGATGAAGCGGCCCGGACCGACATTACGCGTACGCTTACGCGAGACTGGTTCTACTGACGTGCTTTGCACACAGGTGGCCGGCGGGTGTCAGTTTCTCCAACTTTAGTTGAACCGAGTGTGGCTACGCCCGGTCCCTGCGAAGGTTAAAACAGCACCAACTTGACAAACTATCGTTGTGGTTTTGATGCGTAGGTAAGAACGGTTCTTGCTAAGCCCGTAGCAGCCACGTAAAACTTGCAACAACAAAGTAGAGGACGTCTAACTTGTTTTTGCAGGGCATGTTGTGATGTGATATGGTCAAGACATGATGCTAAATTTTATTGTATGAGATGATCATGTTTTGTAACCGAGTTATCGGCAACTGGCAGGAGCCATATGGTTGTCGCTTTATTGTATGCAATGCAATCGCCCTGTAATGCTTTACTTTATCACTAAGCGGTAGCGATAGTTGTGGAAGCATAAGATTGGCGAGACGACAACGATGCTACGATGGAGATCAAGGTGTCGCGCCGGTGACAATAGTGATCATGACGGTGAAAGTGCAACTATCCCTAGGTGGTTTTGGTAATTCATAACAACATATAGCTCATTGAGCTAATGCTATTCCAAGATGATTATTTCAGGAAAGCTCAATGATTGGCATGGCATGGATGTGAAAGTGGAACCCTCAAAATGCTAAGGAAAAAGGATTGGCTCAAGCTCAAAAGCTCAAGACTCTTCATTTTATATTTTAGTGATCCAAGATCACATTGAGTCTTTAGGAAATGCCAATACTATCAAGGAGGGATGAGGTGTTGCTTAATGAGCCTCTTGCTTCATGTGCTTAGTGATATGCTCCAAAACCCTCAACTACTTTCCCATATCCACATATGACCTAAACCCTAAGCCAAACTCGGTCCTACCGATTCTTCCTATCCGGCGCCACCGAGTTTCACTTGTCATTAGCCACTGCCAAACCCTAGCAATTCGGTCCTACCGATAGGGATCTCGGTCTCACCGAGATGGGGTTGCAAACTCTCTGTTTCCCTTTCGTAACTTTTCGGTCTCACCGAAAGAGCGAATCGGTCCCACCGAGATTGCAATGTAAACTCAGTGTTTCCCCTTTGTAACTTTTCGGTCTCACCGAGTTCCACTCGGTCTCAGCGAAAGAGCAAATTGGTCCCACCGAGTTTGCCTGACCAACTCTCTGGTTAGCTAATTACCAAATTCGGTCTCACCGAGTTTGTGTAATCGGTCTCACCGAGATTACGTTATGCCCAAACCCTAACCATATCGGTCCTACCGAGTTGCATGTCAGTCCCACCGAAAATCACTAACGGTCACTAGGTTTACATTTTCGGTCCGACCGAGCTTATTGATTCGGTCCCACCGAGATTGGAAAACTGTGTAACGGTTGGATTTTGTGTGGAGGCTATATATACCCCTCCACCTCCTCCTCATTCGATGAGAGAGCCATCAGAACACACACACCTTTCCAACTCATATGTTCTGAGAGAGAACCACCTACTCATGTGTTGAGACCAAGATATTCCATTCCTACCATATGAATCTTGATCTCTAGCCTTCCCAAGTTGCTTTCCACTCAAATCTTCTTTCCACCAAATCCAAATCCTATGAGAGAGAGTTGAGTGTTGGGGAGACTATCATTTGAAGCACAAGAGCAAGGAGTTCATTACCTACACACCATTTGTTACTTCTTGGAGAGTGGTGTCTCCTAGATTTGCTAGGTGTCACTTGGGAGTCTCCAACAAGATTGTGGAGTTGAACCAAGGAGTTTGTAAGGGCAAGGAGATCGCCTACTTCGTGAAGATCTACCGCTAGTGAGGCAAGTCCTGTGTGGGCGATGGCCATGGTGGGATAGACAAGGTTGCTTCTTCGTGGACCATTTGTGGGTGGTTGCTTCTTCGTGGACCCTTCGTGGGTGGAGCCCTGTGTGGACTCGCGCAACCGTTACCCTTGGGTGGAGCCCTGTGTGGACTCGCGCAACCGTTACCCTTCGTGGGTTGAAGTCTCCATCAACGTGGATGTAGGATAGCACCACCTATCCGAACCACGGGAAAAACATCCGTGTCTCCAATTGCGT